>NC_142070.1:19889166-20055833 GCF_059756535.1 Pantherophis guttatus | reverse complement strand
AATCTGTTTATCTGGTAGATATTTATATATTGTGATAGCACGTTAGAGTTTTCTGGAATTCTTTCCTCTAGTATATGAGACACAGTAGATGAGAGGTACAATTATTTTGTATTTTGTAGGATAGAAGTGACCTTTGAATGACATAACATACTGTACCTCCATCTTATAATAACAACTAACTTTCTCTCTTATGCTTACAAAGTCTTGATGATTTATAGTTAATCACCATCCAGTTTGACTATTGTAATGCATGATACACAGATTTATTGGAATAGCTATAAGTAACAAAATTTTGCAAGTCTGAATGTGCTTCCCTTCCTTCCCAATTCATTTTCATCTGAATTGGGATGGGAGTTGTATTTGAGGTGTTTTCCTAAACCACTTTCTTGGTCTGGGTTCAAGCCTCACTTATGTGATTGTTGCCTTTGTAGTGGTTCCTCCTTATTTTCTTCAAGGACATCCTGTATACTCATTACAATAGACCTCCTCATATACTTGAGAGTCAAAACCCTCCATCTTCCCATGTGGACACAGAAACATGGCCTTATAGTCACACAAAAAGCCTTTCAATTGAATGTTAGAAGAAAAATCTAAGAAAGAGTGTTGTGATAGCAGAACCAATTATCAAGAAATATGATATGACTATATTGAAGCAGAGGCTGAATAGCTATTAGTCAGGGAACTTTTTTTAAGTTGGCACCCAGGACAGAATAAAGGTTGTGGGGATTGGGATTGCATTTTCTTTAAACAGTTGAGTGGAAGACAGGTTGAGCTGTATGAGTGGGCCATGATAGGCAAGGTGAAGCATGAATAAAGGTTACTGACTGTGGCTCTATGAACAACTGGAAAAAGAACAAAGCACAACTGAATAAGAAAAGGAAGCAAAAAGAGAGAAGAGAAAGAAGGGAACATTAAAACAGGAATTTGGCTGGTATAAGAGGCTCATTGCTAGCCATGGCATGTGGTGGAGATGGTGAGTGAGGAGTGATGGAAGAGGAAGAACTCCAGCATTGCTGCAGATAGTTCAGATCAGCCCTGAGATCTGCTGGGTGGTTGGGAGCAAGAGGATGGCTTCAACATTACTGAGCTGTAGAGGGCCTGGAAGCTACAAGACTTTGGCACATTTTACATACTATTTCCTTTCTAATTTTTCTCACTTCTGTGAAGCAATGTGATGTACAGTACAGTGCATGTTAAATAACAGGGATCATTTTGCAAGCAAATACCCCTACTTGCTCTGAACTCAGTTTATCTGAACGCAGGTCCCCACAAGATCTTAGAATATTTCTATCATAGATAGGAATTTGACAATTTTAATATGCTATTTAAAATTTGAGTTATGTTATATTTTAAACATAATTGTATACACTATTTTAGTTGTATCTTTTGTGTTAAAATTAATTTTTAATTTTACATTTAATATTTACATTTAACAGCTTTAACATTTTGAAAATAAATATCTGAATATCTGTGATTGGCTGACTAATGGATTACTCATTCTTAAAATATAAGCTTTCTCTAAAACTTATGAATAGCTCATCCATGTTATTTCTTATCACTCAACTATCTGTTTTTATAATGATTTTATATTAATTTAATATTTAATATTTTATCTTTTTTATTGTATTGTCCACATATGTTTGTGTGTATGTGCGCGTGTGTATTTGCTGATGCTTTATTTAAACTAAATTTGTATATCAGTGATTGCATGACCTCTGTAGAAGCCATACCCTAAATAATTAAATAAATAGTTTGTAAGAGGCAGTGCAGCAAAGTATGTCTAGGGTATAATTTTTAAATGGAAACCAAATGGAGATGAGACATGAACCTTTTTATTGTAAGTCAGTAGCTGTATGGAGATGTTTGCTGGAAGCACACGATTATTCTACTTTGATGAAATCATAATGACCAAGGAAAGGTGAGAACTACTGCCAAACAAATTACAAATGAAGAAGCTTAACAAAAAATTATCCTGAAGAATATTAATTTTCTTTTTGATGTACATGAGGATTTTTTTCCCTTATAGACCAAAACTTAAAATATTAACTCAATTTACAAATTGCAATTGAATTCATAGTTTATCAAGGAGTTCACACTATCTATAATCTAGTTTTGAGGATTGGTTGTGTATTGGATGTTCTAATCCAGGGGTGTCAAACAAATCACGTGCCGGCCACGCCCACCTCAGCTCTGTGAATGGGAAAAACATCACGAAACATCACATGACAACAATGTGACGCGGTGAGTTTGACACCTGTGTTCTAATCAATATATAATTGTATTCAATTGTTATTCAGAGCATTATATAGGAAGCTCTTTACTGCTACTACTCCTCACTCCTTTATCAAAGAATACGCTTTAAGTTCAGTAAATATACTGTGTGAAGAACCTGGGTTGTGCCTAATTATTGCATATACTGCGTAGAGAGCCAATTGGCATAGTGGTTAAGGTGTAGGCCTAAAAACCAGGAGACAGTGAGTTTTAAGCCTCCCTTAATCATGAAAGCCTTCTGGGTTTGGGCCAGTCACTGTCTCTCAGTCCAACCTATTTTAAAGGGTTGTTACTGATGAGAAAATAGGAGGCAGGGTATTGTATCATTGCTTCAGATTTGCAAACAGCAGCACATAAATATTAAATGTGCATTTAAATTTCTAGAAATATGTATTTAACTTTGTGCTATACAGAGGTTATGGCAATGTGGAGGTTGTTTATTATTTTAAAAACATTTTTACTTGGGAGCTGCCCAGAATTGTTGGGAGTTGAACAGCATACAAATTATTAAACAATAAAAACCTGTTCACTTAAGGATACACTGAAACATACAATGTGACTAAGGGTGTCTAAAATTTTGCATATAACTGTTTAGCGAATCATGCATTACATGCATAATATTGAACTGTGTTGATTAATATTTTACAAATTTTCTAGAGAATCAAATTGAAGTACTTTGGGTGGAACCTTGAAGGAGCTAGTAATGGAATTTGGAACTAATTTTAATAAATGTTACTTTTAACTTTGTTACTGAACAAATGTTTGGTGAAAGGAATGGTGGATAGGTAAAGGTATCTGGAACAGGAAACATTGCATTGCAAGTCATTTAACATTGGATTTAGTTACAAATGGCTATTTTTATGTTTGGAAAGACTTTTGATGAAGCGGTAAATTGTAAACATATTGCGCCTGAACGTTCAGCGTAGTAGAACATAGTAGAAAATCTCTCGTTTATTCTCCCACTTGTGAAAGTAAAATTATTATTATTATTTTTTGGTATGCTTCAGAATATATCCGTATAAAGATCAAACTGAGAAGGATGACAGGAAAGAGCAAGGCTGTCAGTATAGAAGAGATGTTGTAGCAAGACTGATGATAGTCCGTCGCACTCATCTTAGCTCTTCAAGCTTAACCCTTTTGTTCATCAATCAGCTTAAAGTGGCAGGTAGTGACCATTAGCAGGATTCATTAGCACCCTGCAGCACGTTTGTACAGGGTGACCCACATCTGTCTTTATTAGAAGTTTGCTAGTTGCCAGTAGTGAACAGATGGATCATTATTGTCTATGTTGCCCTTTGGGTGTACCTGGAGGACAAGCAAAGTCATCCTGAGCAGGACACACAGTATTACCACGCAAAGAGGAAGAATTTGAATAATATTATTGTAGGCACTGATGGTTACTGCTGTGGCATAGAACTCTTTCACCTTGGATGAAAAAATATCAAAAGATAGCAATTACCAATATTTGCAATTGCTTCCACAAATGTTGATAACTGTTTTTGCGAGAAATAATCTAGCAGTTAAAAGACGCTTGTTCCTGGGGAGGAAAGCTATGGCAAATCTAGATAGCATACTAAAAAGCAGAGGCATCACTCTGCCAACAAAAGTGCGTATAGTCAAGGCTATGGTTTTCGCAGTGGCAATGTATGTGAAAGTTGGACCATAAGAAAAGCTGAGCGCCAAAGAATTGAGGCTTTTGAACTATGGTGCTGGAGAAGGCTCCTCCGAGTCCCTTGTACTGCAAGGCGATCAAACCAGTCAGTCCTAGAGGAGATCAACCCTGACTGCTCTTTAGAATGCCAGATCCTGAAGATGAAACTCAGATACTTTGGCCACCTAATGTGAAGGAAGGTCTCACTGGAGAAGAGCCTAATGCTGGGAAAGATTGAGGGCAACAGAAGAACGGGATGACAGAGAATGAGGTGGCTGGATGGAGTCACTGAAGCAGTAGGTGTGAGCTTAAATGGACTCCAGAGGATGGTAGAGGACAGGAAGGCCTGGAGGAATGTTGTCCATAGGGTTGCGATGAGTTGGACATGACTTCACAACTAACAACAACAACAACAAATTTAGCAATGAGATGTTGCTTGTTTTGAATGATAAGCTTTTTTTTTTTAACCCAACAGTTGTTTTTTTTACATTTACATTGACTAAAGATGGGGCAATGGAAGGAGAAAGTTTTAGACGGAAACTGCAGATGCTGGTGAAAGGTATTGGGTAATATATGGCCTGTGCTAAAAAATGAGTAGTATTTGTCAAATACTACTCATTTTTTCATGCGGCTGTTGATAAAAATATTATTGCCAACATGATCGCCAATGTCCAATGACGGATTTGGCACAAGAAGAAGAGATTTGTCAAAAGAAATAAAAATGGAAGGGTTCTGCCCATTTTCATATGAGGAAGCGAATGTTGGACATGTTAGGAGAAACACTCGGGTAAATTGAATGGGAAGAGAGTACCTGAGAAGTGTGTCTGATTGTTAAAAGACACACGGTCCAGAATTCTGCGGTCCAGAATTATGGATGATTAGTGCATGTAGACTGAAAACAGAGTGAGTTATTCTCAGGTGATATAGAGAGAATGAATAAGAAATGAATTGCAAAAGAAATAATATGAAGGATTAGTGATCAATAGAAAAGGAGGAGGAAAACCAAGGAACGTGTAGCTGGAGGGAGCTGATGACTTTTTCAGAAAGAGAAAAGTAAGAACTTTAAAGAACCAAATGTACAGCATGGAAGCAAAATGCATGGAAACAGGCAAAAGATGTTGCATATAGCAGCCATGTGATTGTGGGATGCAATCTTAACCAGGGGTGGGTTCCACTTACCTTTATTACCGGTTCGCAGCAGTATCGCGCGCGCAGAAGCTACAGAATCTGAGGTTTGATCAGGAAAATGTGTTGATGCAATTACAGACATAACAAAATTGAGTGATCAAATTTCCACCTAAATAATTTGTGGAAAAATCTAATTAACTAATCATTGTGAGTTTGGGTGGCATTTGTGTCCTCTTGATCATGTGAATCAGCATAATACAACCTACTTATCAAATGGCAACATAATATGAATTACTTCTTTTTTAAAATTTCAAAAGAGAAAAATATTTTAAAGAAACCTTACTTCATCATCTAATGAAGTTGTAAAATTGAGTATAAAGCCTGGTTTTTTTTTTAATATACCTGTTAAGGTAGGGTGACATTTATAGCTGTTGCTGGCATTTTCAACTTTTATATCTAGTACCATCTTGTGTTATATTGTCAGCTGTGAAAGTGAGATTTGAGTAATTCGAAGCAGCAATATACAAGAAACCATAAAAACTAGTTATAATGTCAGAGTCACACATGAACAATCTGCATTTATCTAAGTCAATACTTCTTGTCTTTCCTTAGAAGTTGGATAGCAAAGAAGCTTCCTTTATGATTCTTTTCTTAAGAATCTTAATATTTCACATCCACATGAATATCATACTGGGTAACTATAAAATATAACCAGCAGCTAAACTTTACCAAGTTTTTATTTTTTGTTTATAAATATATATTATACATTTTCATGATACATAATTTTTTTTTTAAAAAAATGCTATATTCTGTCTCTTGTTTATGACTATGTATGTCTTGTTGATTTCTAAGTATGCCTTATTGGTTTTTCAGATGTGATGCTACCTTTCAGGTCTTTAATTTTGATTGTTAAGAATTCCAGGGTTCTGATTTTTCTTTTATGCAGTATTCCTACATAGCTGGATAAGAATTGGATATGCATGGTTGTGTCTGTAGGCATTGGGCTAGACCTCCCCTATCTGGTCTTACCTAATTATATGCTTTCTTAATATTACATGTAACTGATTTTTTTTTATTTAAACAAAGCTGTGAGAGGCAAAATTTAGGCATCATATTATCACATGCCTGTTCTTAATTCTACCTGCAAGTTTGCACAATTAGCCTTGAAATTTTTGGGGTTCCTCCTTGTGGATGATCCAGGGAAAGCAAAAAGCCACTCATGGCATCTATGCTCTGGAATAACCTTTTTCCAGAGATCTGAATGGTATCTTTGCTCCTGACCTTTAGGAAAGCTGTGAAAACAGCTGTTTGGAAAGGCTTTGGTGATTAACATTTGTTTATTGGGATAGAAGAAAAGAGAGAGGGGGGGAGGGAGGGAGGGAGACCGACCGACAGACAGACAGACAGATGGACAGATAGACACAGATAGATATACTGTAGATATATAATGCAGTGCTATATATATCTTCTTCTAACCCAATAAACATATGTTAGTGTCTTTATCATGTGATGTATGACTTCCTCAATCTTGGTCCTTTACCAAAAAGCCTGGGAGTTTGAGGGTTTTGAATAATATCTTGCCTGGTCCTAATACTGCACTTTTCTGAACAGATAGCTTTGATTTTGTTTCTGGGATCTGTTGGAGTCACTTGTATGGGTGTGGTATGTATATCAAATGCATATATTGAAAAAGGTTCAAGATGATGTGAAGACGCTTGGAAGAAAGAATTGATTGCAAGTTTAGTAAGCTGTTTTATGATTTATCCCCCCCCCAAGAGGTGTTAGAATTTAACTTGTTTAATCATAATGGCTGAAAATTATAGGAATTGAAATCCTGCATTTCTGGAAGAAACATTAAATTAGGCTAGGAAAATTGATGGCTGTTCTCTACCCAAATGAAGAATTCATCACACTGTCATTGTTACTGTTTTCTTATTCTCAGAATAATTCTGCTCATCTTGTAGATGCAGAATATTTTATAAACCATTTACTATATATAAGTGCCCAGTATCTCTTCTGCCTAAATTATAGTATAAACAAAGGCATATTTACAGGAAGTATTAGAACACATACACATATTTAAACATAAATGCAAGGTATAAAGATTAGTTAGTGTTTTCCATTTTTTAAAAATAGATGGCTACATTCTGAATGTCAGAGAAGAAGGTATATACTCTTTGAATAGATTAATAAAGAATACAGTTACCTGATTGTCAGAAATAATATACCTCAGAATGAATAAAACACGTACTTGTAAAGTTACAAATGCAGCAAATTAATAGGATAATAAAGGTACACGTTTAATATTTCATGATAGAAGTGATTTATTTAACAGTCACTAGTACTTGGCACATAAAAAGTAGCATTAATTGTTTAACTTGGGTAAGGTGTGGTGCTGAAATTTATTATGTCTTACAGTGTTATTTCAATTGATTAAAATATATTCCACTTATAAATGACATAAAATGTATTATGTCATAAAATGTGACCTTTATCATCTCAACTTTGGGGTTTGCCATCGAGCAGTAGTATTGTAGGGGGAAAAAAAGAGGGGAAACATATTGTGACACATGAGTTGATAATTTCCAACGACTGTTAAGCTTATTACTGTATCCCAATATTTGCCCAGTTACACAGTCTCTTATTCGATGTCCATTTGCAAGATGCAGTGTGAACCGAATAATTATGCCTTGTAACATATAATGCATGCTTTTTAAATTTAAATTTAAATTGTGAATTATGAAATAGAGTAAGTGATTTGAACAAATGTCATTTCTAGCACGATTGTTAATGTTGCTCTTATGTGACATATATCCTACAATGCTCCAAAGTGCTACTTATCTATAATCTTATCAATCTTTAAAGCAATCTGATAAGTCAGTACTTTTTTGTATTACAAATAATCTGGTTAGAGAATTGCCGTAATGAGTATACACTGAGGTTAGTTAATGGCATGCTGAGTTGAATGGGGATCTACCAGTCACCCAGTGGTGAGATTCAAATAATTTAATAACCGATTCTCTGCCCTAATGACCGGCTGGGTGGGCATGGCTGGATGATCATGCAAAATCTCCATTCCCAACTCACCCTAGAGCAGGGGTTTTGAGCCTGGAAGGCCACCTGCACCACTCTGGAAGCCAAAACGGGGCGCGGGGGCGGATTCCTGGGAGGAGTGGGGTGGATGGGGCCAGCCAGAGGTGGGATTAGCTGGTTCTCCGAACTGGGCAAAAAGTTAACCGGTTTGCCCAAACTGGTGCAAACTGGCTGAATCCCACCTTTGCTGTCAGCTACTCTGCAACTGAATTATTGGAAGATATCCTGTGAATTTGCTTCTGACCTGAACTATTTAGCAGTAATATGGGTAGACCAATTTTAATTCACTTATGCCAATTAATAGAAATACCATCTAAATGAATTCACTTCCTCAAATATACGCTTCTCTTTTTTTGATGAACAGATGAAAAATCCAGACTGATAACAGACCATTCCTTTCTCTCACTCTTTTTCTGTCTTCTATGAATTCTCTATGCATAGTAAAGTATATCTGATTATATTATTTTTGACTGTATCTTTTGGGAATGACCCATAACAATGCTGTGTCCCTTTGCTTAATAATCCAGACAAGGAGCATTTTCTGGTGCTTTTTACATTCTGCTTTTGAATGTTCAATAGTAATATCTTAGTTTATGTTAACATTAAATGTTGGATGTTAATACAAGTAAGCCTGACATGCCAGTACCCTAATTGGTCTGTTATCAATGAACTTGAGATACAGGAAATAATACAAACATATTGACAAGCCATAGAATTTTTCTTTATATTAAAGTAATTGGCCGCTACAGTGCAAGATGTTTTTCCACAAATATTCATATTTGAATTATTTTAAAATCATGGAGATAAAAGTATATAGAGAGCATAGTCATCAACTGTACTGAGAATGTAAAGCAGTGCTTTTTTTTTTTTGAGAAAAAGAAATTGAGGCAATGGCCCGGGTGACTGCTTCAATTTTTAACCTAATTAAAGTGACTTCCTTCTGGAGCAATGGAAGGTGTTCCCAGAGGCTCCTCAGCATTGCTGCATGACAATTTTTTCAAGTTACAGAAAATTTTACATGCAAACATGCTATTCTGTCTCAAAGTCTTGCCTTTTGTTCTTTCATAATTGGCTCTCTCCCTCTCTCTCCCCCCCTTCCAATCTTACATGTAGAGTTACATAAGAAACTTGTTATGTGACTTATGCTTTTGATTCTAAAAGCCACTTCATTTGGGACTTACTTATATTCCCTGAAAGTATTTTCAAAGATACGTTTTCCTTTCCACCTTAGCTTGGGATAAACTGTTAAGCCAAATATCTATTGTTACCTATTATCTTGATGATTATTATTTTGTCAAGATAAAATTCAAGTTCATCTTGACAAAATATATTTTACTGCAGGGTTCCCCAACCTTTCTGGCTTTGCGGGCTGTCTGGTGGGTGGGGGAAGATAGGGGGGATGGTTCCATGCAAGAGGCAGGCAAGCACACGTGTGTGCACACAGCTCCATTTGGATGGTTCAACTTCCGTGGCCCAGTTTGAAGGGCTCAAGGCCTGGTAGTGGGCCATGGCATGGGGGTTGCTTTACTGTATATACTTGGGTATAAGTTCATCAATAGATAATACGACCATTGAATTTTTCAAACCACCATGAAAAATGACCTACCTATAAATAAGCCAACTCTCAAAATTTTTGTATGTTTTAACTTTTACGATTGGCTTACCTCTGGGTAGCACATTTTTAAATGGTATTTGGGCTTATATGTGTACTTTACAAAAAAAAAGCATTACTGTAAACACTCATGGATAAACCCATTTGATAAGATGAATTCATTTTTTGGATGTATTTTGGCACCTAAAATTCTCAGTTTATCAGCAAGTATATGTACACCGTAGTATTTTGACATCCCAAGCTTTCTAAAACATCATTTTATATTATTGTGTGGATCATAAAGAAACTGAATCGTTAGAGTCCTAGTCAGTAAATTAATTTGTGGGAAGATTGCTTTGAAGAAAGGATTGAAAAAGCTATTTTGGCAGTGTCCTCTGACAAGTCAGGGATACATTCACAGTGAATACTCCAAGCTCTCCTTCAATTTTAGGTTTCAACTGGTTTTATTCAGCAGATTAATAGATAGTCTGTTTTGTCACACATAAGTACATCACTAACCAAACAGGATGGTTCTCAATGGCTTCTACTGAGTTTTGTATGACACAAGATGAATTCTCAATAAATTGGGGCAACAAGGATGAGATTGTTTTTCAATCCAGAGTTTCCAGCTTTCTAATAGATTATTTCTTAGAAGGGAAATACTTTCAGTGAATAAGACCTCTTTCACTTTTTTCTTTTTTAAAAGAAAAATAAGTTAATGAGTTCTGTTTTTTATTCAGATGACCTTGAATTGGATAGTGTTTTGGTTCCATTAATGGCTTTCAGAAGATGAGAAAAAAGCAGTGATACTGCAACAGTTCTGAGAGAGGTTTAAATGGGGGGAAATGATAGAACTACTGTGAAAGGTAAATAGTAATCATGGTTCATTAGTGATTACTGAGAAAGACTTCTTAAAAAGGATAAAATATTTATCTCCTGGTGGAATTTTCAGTAGGTAAGGTCCCAAGATTAATTTTATTTTGATGCTAATTTTCTTATTAATATTTATAACTTCTTAAGTACAACATTCAATCCCTTTGACAGTATACTTGTATTGGTAGTTCTTTTCTTTTTGTCAAAAATTCCCCATCCAATGAGTTTATCAACCATTCTGTCTAAAATAAAGATATATATATCAAGCAATGCTAACAAGCTCTCAATACAAGAAATATATGTGTTTGTGTGAATTCTCCAGGTAGTTTAGAAACATGCTATTATTATACAAGTGTTTAGCACAGTAATCTGAGTGCCATCCTGATATATTAATCTATTTGGAGGGTTCCTCTCAGGTTGGGCAATTGATGCATATTCCAAAGGCAATATTTTGTACCATGAATCATTCATAATCTAAATCTGAACACATTTTCCCTTATATAATTTGATTGATTGCCACAATATGCTTCAGTCTCATAGCTACATAGCATACATTTTACCATATTTAGCTGATTTCAGTCCTTTAGCATTCAATTACCTTATTTTTGCCCATATAGCATAGGTTTACCTCTTTTATTGAAGCACAGGATACATTTCAGTCTTGAGTTAAGTAAAATTTATGTGGCGATTATATAAATGAATACTGTCAGTTGAAAACTTTGTTATGTTGTGAGGTAGAAGGCATGTTTTAAACAATAACCAACTAAGCATTGGAAACTGTCCACTAAAATTCTTTTTACATCCAAAACTCTCTCATTAACTTAATACAATCTAATCTCTCAGAGCCGGTGAAAATTGAACTGGCAGTCAGCAGAATTATCTTGCAGTACTGCATTCTAACCACTGCACCACCATGGCTCTATGTTGTGGCCCGCCAGCGGCCTGCGCGGATTGTTGCTGATTCTGGCAACGAGGAGGTTGGTGTGGTGTCACGTCAGGAGCCTGTGCAGCCGGCGCTCGAGTTGGACAGCGAGGAGGCTGAAGAACATGTGGTGCCGGCGCTCGAGTTGGACAGCGAGGAGGCTGAAGAACATGTGGTGCCAGAGGCAGGGATTCAGCCAGGGCCTTCAGAACCTCCAGAGGCTCCTTTAAGTGAAGAGGATGAAGTGGAGGAGCCTCTTCTCAATGCACGAGCACGCAGAGCTGCCAAAAGGCAGGAGTGATTACTCAAGAGGAGGTCTCCTTGAGAGTAAGGCTTGGAGCTAATTGGCCACTCCCTTAGCCTATTTAAGTTTGCACACAGCTTGTAAAAAGCTGCAGGAAACAACGTGTGTTCATCCATTCGTTCGATGATCATTGAGTTTGAACTTTCTCTGCAAACCTGGTTTCTGGGCTATCAGCCAACTCTTGTAGGATTTTATCTTATCTGTGAAATTTCTGGCAGGTTGTTAAGGACATTTTATTAACAGCTGCATTTGCAAAAGACTGTGTTTTGAAGTAAACTGAGTTTTGTTTGGAGTTTTGTATGTGCTACATTCCTTGGGTTCCGTAGCTGGGGCAGAACACTCTATGGCAGCATGCCATAAATTGGTAGTTGTTACCTCTCAGTGGCTTCATATAAATGTTAAGCAGCAATGATGAGAGGGCCAACATTGTGATACCTTGAAGAGTGAGGTCATTAGAGTGACATCATCCTTCACTGGCACCAGAACTGCCTTCTAGGGTAGGAATGGAACTCTTTTGCTTCCAATTCCCAATCCTCTTAGATGGTCCAGGAAGACACTTTTAGTGGCAATGAAGGAAGATGTCAATCTAATGGCCTTTCTCTTGTGGGGTATCACAAGACTGCTCATTAACCCAGCTAGAAAATTTGTCAGTCAATCAAGATGAGTCAAGATTTTGGAGAATATGAATATTTTTCTTGGCAGAATGCTAGTTGAAATGGGCATAGTTGCAAAGCAGGAGCAACTCCTAAACATCCCTTCAAGAAGGAATTTACTACACTGAACAATGCAGCTAGCTGACAGTCTACTGACACAATATGATACTAGGAAGGAGAAGCATTGGCATTTCGTCTCCATTATTGTTATAGTGTAGACTCCAACTTGAGCTTGTATTTATACTGTTAAATTCATTATTGGCCTTTTGCCATTAACACTTCCAAGTGTAATTTCATCACCTGGAACTTTTTGATAAACTCAGTGTGTGCATTTTAATAAACCAATAATTTGTACACAGAGGTTGTTCAGGTGGAAACTTGTTGAGAATCCGGTTACCGTCAGTTTCCAGAAACTACCTATCAGATTGCTGAGCCCCAATGCACTCTAGAAGTTCTCTAGGTCCATTAGATGTCTGGGCTGGACTTACCTAATGTTTTCTTCTCAACATTTTGAGAGTTTGTCCACCTGTCTCTTTCTGTTCTATACATGCATGATGCATTAATCTGATGAGAGCTTTTATAGCAAGCCTATACTCCAAATGAGGAGCTATTTTTTTTTTTTTGGCATCCAGCAAATGCAGAAGAACTATAGCATATGATTGACTGAAGCTGATTTGGTAACTTATTTTTGACTTGACATTTGCTGATTAAGTTGTATTACAAGTGACACAAATAATAATAACTGTAGATTTTTACTTCATAAACATTAACAATTATGTTAAAAACTTCACAATGGAATGAGTAATCCTTCAGAATTAGGTCTCCTTGAAACTGTCATACATTTGGATGTTTCATCTATTTATTTATTTTTTCTGTTTTTCAGGGTGTTCCAGGTCCTGGCCAATATAATATAAAAAGTGAGTTTGGGAAGGCAGGTTGCATCACGAAAAATGAAGCTCAGCATGTTCCTTTTCTTTCTCTTTCTGAGGTAAAACGTATTATAGTTTTTTCTCATTTGCTTTTTAAATATCATTGTTGTTAGCCTGTTTGGGAAATTTGAAGAACAGTTTTATGGGATTTTGTTTGTAGAGGAATGTCTGCAGTGGTTTATTTGTGATACTTAGATAAAGGTAAAGGTTCCCCTTGCACAAGTGTTAGTCTAGGGGGTGGTGCTCATCTCCGTTTCAAAGCCGAAGAGCCAGTGCTGTCCAAAGACGTCTCCGTGGTCATGTGGCCAGCATGACTAAACGCCAAAGGCGTATGAAACGCTGTTACCTTCCCACCAAAAGGGGTCCCTATTTTTCTACTTGGATTTTTTTATGTGCTTTCAAACTGTTAGGTTGGCAGAAGCTGGGACAAGTAATGGGAACTCACCCCGTTATGCAGCACTAGGGATTCGAACCGCTGATCTGCCAACCTTTCGATCAACAAGGTCAGGATCTTAGCCACTGAGCCACTGCGTCCCTGCTTGTGATACTTACAAATACATTAAATAGAACACAATGCCAGCAGACAGACTATTTGCACTGAAGTTCTTAAAGATTCTAATTATTCACTAGATTATTTATCAGATCCATAATTATCCATCCATCTCCATAATTATCCATCCTTCCTCTCTATCTATCTCTATCTCTATCTCTATCTCTATCTCTATCTCTATCTCTATCTCTATCTCTATCTCTATCTCTATCTCTATCTCTATCATCTTATCTCTCTATCTCATGTGTCCTTTCAAAAGCTAGGAAAAGTTCCTAGGCATTGAGGCTCATCAATCTGTTAATGGTTCTAACTGCTCTTATGGTAATGTTACACAAAAAAGTAGTGTGCTTGCCAGAATTTTTAACAGTTTCTGCATGTATGACACTACGCAGAGAATGGAAATGTCAATTCAAAATGTCAAAAATTGAGAATTATATATAAATAATGGGCAGATAACAGAGGAACAAGAACACAAACAGCTTATTTCATTACATATTCAAAAACAACCCCCCTCCCCCCAAATTCTGGAATAGCAGTGGAATAGTAATGCTCTCGAGCATTACTCAGTCTAATTATATGGATTCTTCTTTAGGGTGTTGTGTTCTCTTGGATTCAGGTACAAAAGAATTTGAAAGAAGAATATTTTGTTGCTTATTCTTGGAAAGTAAATTATTTCCAAATTTGGCTTATGCATTGAACGGAGCAGGTTATAAAATATATTTGTTCGATATCATTTTGGTTTATATGGTTTATAATTAAGCTAGGATAAACAGTCAGTGAACTCTGGATATGAAATGTCATGATGAGGTGAATATAGTTCTTAGCAGTGTTAGGCCCCAGAACTTGAGCATGAAGCCATCTGAAGTCACCAAACATCTTGCCATTTTAAAATTGCCTTAATTTTGCAGAATCTTTGCTCATGCCTGTTTTAATATAATCAGAGTCATGCAGATGAGATGGGTGATATAGAAACTTGATAAATTAGATCGATCGATCGATCGATCGATAGATGATAGATGATAGATAGGCAGGCAGGCAGGCAAGCAGACAAATTTTAATCTCTTGCTGCAATGTAGATTTAATAATTATCTTTATGCATCTAGCCCTGGTAATTTAGGAGTGGCTGAAATAGCAATACCCATAGGTTCATGCTTCCATCACAATGATAAAAACAGAAGTGGTTTTGCAGGATTGAAGTGCAAGCTGTGTCCCAGTTCTCTGGTGTGTGTTCAGTGTCATAATTTAGACAGAAAAAAAAAGTGACTTATATCACAGTTGCAGTGTTGCTGCTTTCACTAGAGTCCCGCTGTCCTCCTAGCAATGCTGGTCAAAATGGCTGGTCATGTCCTACAAAACATTACATGAATTTATATAATAAATATACTTTATGATGCCTCTGAAAGCAAACTTTCTTGGTTACATAGATGAATTACTTGCAAACATGCAGCTTGCGGCATTCTACAAATAGTCCTCAGTTAACAACCACAATTGGGAATGGCAATTCTGTCGCTAAGCAAGACATCATGTGACTGCAATAGACTTACAACCTCATTTCTGACATGGTCATTAAGCAAATCAGCCATAGTTGTGAAGACATTACGTGATTATGAGTTGCAATTTTACTGCTAGCTTCTCCATTGACTCTGTTTTGCTTATACGAAAATAGACCTCTCTTTACTCAGTAACTATATAAGTGACTTGCCTGCTACTTCTATATTTATATTCTCTTGCATTTTCTTAGAGGTTTGCCCCTCTGAAATCTTCTACTCCAGCTCCTGGCACATATAATGAACCACGCTCTGCTCTTGAATGTCTGAGAAGACCGTGTAGATCAAAAAGCATCCCATTTGGCCATACCTCAGTTCGATTCACCGGTGATTCCAGATTGCAAACATCACCAGGTATATCAGTATATCTTCATCCTCTAATCTGTCAGAAGAGGAACCCTGTAGAGTTGATTGGGCTTCTGATGTCTTTCCCCCTCTTAGTTATCCTTTCGGCCTATTGCCAATGCTTGAGGTTCATAGGTCTTGTAAAGTGGTTTAGGTTTTTGAACTCTGTTGGTTCATAAATTCAAATTTGCTTTGACACTGGTAAAATATCACTTATCCAAATTTTCTTTTAAAAGGAATATGTATGAAATCCATACATACGATCCATTCAGTATGAAATATGATAAATAGGATCTCATAAGGTGAATCTTTTCAGTTATACGGTGTTTCCCTGAAAATTAGATCTTGTCTTATATATTTTTGAACCCCAAAATAAGTGCTTGGCCTTATTTTCAGGGATGTCTTATTATTTTGGGGCATGTGGAGCAAGATGGGGCTCGTTTTGCCGTCTTACCTGATTTCCAGCTCTGTCTCCCTAACCATAACCAGAGGAAATGGTGGGGACCGGCTACACATGCATTTAAAATTTTTTGGACAGGGCTTATTTTCAGGGAGGGCATATTTTCGGGGGGCCTTATTTTAGCGCATGCGCTCAAAAGCCCAATTGGGCTTATTATCAGGGGATGTCTTATTTTAGGGGAAACAGGGTACATGTGCAACCTAGCCTTATGCCTTCAGGATAGAAAAAGATGACAAGTTTCAAATTAGCAGCCCAGCTTAACAGCCACAACAACACAATAATGTTGTGTTCACTGTAATTTTAGACAATGAAGGTCCCATGCTTCTTCAGTAATCCAAACTTCCAAATCTAGATTTGCTCCCACCTATAGAATTATAGTTAAAGAAGTGACAACATAATTGCATAATTTAATTAACCAATTTTTATTCATGCTGATATTACAAAGGGATCAAAAGAAACATAGTCCTTTAGAGATTATATTTATGTTATAATGCTACTTGTGCATATTGGGAATACCTTGTGCAGTTGACTGATTTGATAGTCCTAATTTGATTTTAATATTTATTTTGCATTGGCTTTGGGGCATTATTTATTTAATCATTACCTGAATAATAATTACTAAATAATAGTTTTCTGTCTCTTCCTTCCTTCCTAGCACTTCATGGCTCTTATTAGAAGTATGCTACTACATTAGACTGTTAGGTCAAACATGACTTCCTGAATGTCAGTTAACTTTCTTGTCATTCAGTCCTTTTCTGATTTCAGAGTTGAATTTCTTACCTCTTTAGCTTGTTACTCCTCAAGGGTCAGATTTTAGTCATTAACCTCCATCTGCTTCTCTCCACATTTTAGTTTTTGTAACACATGGTGAAACGGATGCAACCACTGGGTGCATTTTCCCTTTGGGAAATTAAAAGCAAAATTGGAGGTTGTATTCTTTGCTATGGGGGTTTGCCTGTTTCAGCCGGGTTCTCTTTTTATATCTGTAAAAATGATACTATAAAATTCTTTAATGGTATCTCAATCAAAGGAAACTTTATTCTGAATATCTCCTTGTGAGGGAAATTGAGAATCGACTTGCAATCGATTTCAACTAATTGTGTGTCTTAGATAAGCAGACATTGCAAAAGCAACAGAAAAGTTATTAAAAAGGATACTGGACATTCCATACTCTATCTCCCTACTTTATCTATCTATCTATCTATCTATCTATCTATCTATCTATCTATCTATCTATCTATCTATCTATCTATCTAATTTCTATGTTGCCTATCTCATGTAAGTGATTCTGGGTGGTTCACAAATTAAAAAACAATTAAAACAGAATTAAAATATAATTAAAACCAACTTAAAATTAAAAATGTAAAGGTTGAAAAGTTAAAGAGGCTGGGAGTGGGGGTGGGGGGCATCCGCAGGATTGCATATCACTAAATTCTAAGGAGTAGATAAAAGATGAGCTTTTAACTGTAGGTGCATAGGCTTTTGGTCCCAGAATTTTAAAAGTAAATAACTTATTATTATCCAAGTGTGGAAATATTGTAGGCTACCTGAAAATATGCGACTTTATTTTACATACTTGCTGCAACTGCCAATGTCACATCTTCATACTCTTTCATCTCTGACAAGGTCACCCTTGTTGACAGTCTGAAAGAGCTATTTATCCTTGTGTTGCAGATCATGCTAGTTATCCTAAGATTGTAGAGGTCATCAACACTATGACAGTCACTCCTAAGACAAATACTATCTATTAATATTATTCTCAAGAGTGCTGTTTTTTTTAAAAAACAAAAAACCAACAAAGCAATGAGTGAGGCTTGTATAGGTAATCAACTACAGAATAGGCTAGCTGTAGATATTTGGGAAATATTTTGCTGGGAATAAGCATTCCTTCCACTGCTTTTGAGGGAGTCCAAATTCGATCAGATTCTATTTTTTTGAATTAAGTTTTCATTCTAGAAATGTTTGTCTGCAAGCAAATGTAAATGAACTTTATCATTAAAGGACAGAACGACCTTCCTTTGTTTATTTACCTTGAAAACAGCTTCTGATATATTGTCCTTTCTACATTCTTTTTCTTGCTGCTCTCCTCCTGTGTGTCTCCAGGACATACCTTTGCTTATGTCCTCTAACCCACAAGAGATTTGTCATTTATCTTTAACATACCCCCCCCCCATTTTTTTTTTTTTTTTTTGCTGAACACAACATTTATTGTAACTTTGGAAGAACTTAAGTAAGGAATTTCCTGCCCGACAAAGTTGTGTATCACGGGTTCCAAGTAGTTACAGAGTTTCTGCATCGGTATTTTTTATATTTTGATTTATAGTTTTCTTTTCATCTGTTGAAGTCAAGATGGTGTTCAAGGTCTCTGCAGATGGCTTCTCAAGCATGCCTTATCAGATCCAAGTCTGTTAAGCTTCAGCTGTTTTGTGACAGTGTAAGCTTTTTTTTCTGCCATGGTAGTAAAGCATAAGATGAGAAAGTCATCTGATCTATTCTTTTTCTAGTTTACATTGTGCATAGAATTAATATTTCGATGGTCCTTTTTGGTAGTTGGTTCACTTTTAATACTGAAGTTATATAAAGTTCTTTATGGATAGGATTCTGTGGTTCAGAGCAATCTATATAGAATGGGTTCCTAATCGATATTCAAATGAGCATTATTGTAATTTGAAATAGGTAGCATATGCTAAAATTGCTTCAAATTATAATTTAAATTACTGAAACATTTAAACATAATTTGTACATTAATGTTTACTTGAACCAATGTTATTGTACATCGTTCAGAGTCACTTTTGGTGAGATGGGCAACCATATAAATTAGATAAATAAATAAGTATTCAGAAAAAACTCTTTATCAGTATATATGATATTAATATGAAGTATATTTACTTAAGAAAAATAAAAGGGCGAAGTTATTATATTTGACAGGTTTTTAAAGGAATAAATCTATGAATTATACAATTTATTCCATGTAAATGATGGAACACTATAGTTAAAATTATGACAACAAAGAAACCTGGTTCTGTTCAATTCAAGAAAATCTTATGTCGTAAACTTGAGTGGTATTACGGTAGCTGTACCTGTGTCAGCTACTCAGAGTCATATTTGTGAGATGAGTGACTATCTATTCATTTAAATAAATTTAAATGAAATAAATAAATGAGGCTGCAGCTCATTTCTCAGCTCCTATCACTGTATTCTGATTCACAATTAGCTAATCTTAATTCCAATTAATTTAGTCTTATTCAATTATTGAAATTGAATTATATGTATAGGTTTCAGAAATAATGGTAAATGTGTATACATATCATTTTATTTTGCTTATGATTTTGGTTCAAGTGAAGCTGCTTAATTTAACTAAATTTCATTGTGCACTTGCAGGTCCTGCATTTTATAATATCCTCAATTACAGAATTGCAACACCCCACTTTAAAAATGTTCTCGCAGAGACAAGAAAGAAAGGAGCATTTGGATCTACAGTTCCTCGATTGTTATATTTAGTTAATAGGGAAGCTTTTGTTACACCTGGACCAGCTGATTATCAGGTAACATTTTTTTGTCCACCTGTCTTTGCTGTCATTTGCTCTAAATTAGAGCAAGGTAATTCTCTTCATGAAGAATCGATAGATCAACTACGATTTAACTACGATATGAAAGTCCTACATTTAAAATCTTTATACCTCTGAATGTCAGATATTATCGCCTTCTTAGTTTTCTAATTTCTAATAAGTATTATGGATTATTAGACCACCGATGTGGTCTAATATGGGCTTTGTTCACATTCCTCTACAAACAAGCAGATACACATGGGGTGATTAGTTCTTCTGAGTCCCGTGTAAGCAGATGCAAATTTATTGTTTTGCTCTCATTGCCTTCATTGGCAATGGAGGTGCAGTGGTTAGAATGCAGTATGGCAGGCTGCTAACTCTGCCTTCAGTCTCGAGTTCTATCCTGACTGCCTCAAGGTTGACTCAGCCTTTCATCTTTCTGAGGTCGGTAAAATGAGGACCCAGATTGTTGGAGGCAATATGCTAACAATGTAAACCACCCAGAGATTGCTATAAAGCACTATGGGGCAGTATATAAGTCTAAGTGGTATTGCTATTTAGGAATTAGTTTGTTATTCCCAACTAATTATTTTCAGTCTTACTCCTCCTCTGTCCCCATTACCAGAGGTGGCTTTCAGCAGATTCTGACCAGTTTTAGAGAACTGGTAGCGGAAATTTTGAGTAGTTCAGAGAACCGGTAGTAAAAATTCTGAGTGCCCCTGCCCCCATCTATTCTCTGCCTCCCGAGTCCCAGTTGATCGGGAGGAAATGGGGATTTTACAGTATCCTTCCCCTGGAGTGGGGTGGGAATGGAGTTTTTACAGTATCCTTCCCCTGCCATGCCCACCAAGCCATGCCCACCAAGCCACAACCATGCCCACCAAACCACACCCCCACAGAACTGGTAGTAAAAAATTTTGAAACCCACCACTGCCCATTACCCTTCCTTTCTCTCATCACAGATTTCTAAAGACCTACAGGTATGTAAATCCCCACTGAATTCAGTGTAACTCAGTAGTGGAATTCAAATTGTTTTACTACCGGTTCTGTGGGCGTGGCTTGGTGGGTATGGCAGGAGAAGGATACTGCAAAATCTCCATTCCCACCCCACTCCAGGGGAAGGATACTGCAAAATCTCCATTCTCATCCCACTCTGGAGCCAGCCAGAGGTGGTATTTGCCAGTTCTCCGAACTACTCAGAATTTCCACTATTGGTTCTTCAGAACCTGTCAGAACCTGCTGAATAGCACCCCTGGTATAACTTATCTTAAAATTTGTCAACAGCTTTTACACAAAGCTGGGATGTTTAGGAAAGTTTGATATGTATATAGATATATCAGAAGCTAAATAAATAATAGTGTGAAAGTTTAAGAATGAGTAAAGGTATTGTCCATAAAACCTTATGCTGCAGGGTACCCACAATTTCTATATATATAGAAAGCAGTATCTATAGTTTGAAAATTCCTAACATTTTAACCTTTGAGAATCATATCCCTCCTCAAAAATGGGGTTGTGGGTGGCATAGTTTGCCTTTCTTAAATGATATATTTTTTAATTAGCATAGAAACTCTTATCTTTCATACACATACTCTCATATTATCAAACATATTAAGGATGACTACCTCGGTGTCTATTAACATTCCCTGACAACTTAATTTAATAGAATTATAATCATGTGAAAGAGGAAATGAAATTACATATTACCAAATATATTAGTTGTAGGGACAATTTTCTTTGGAATATTTCAGATGTAAATACTTTCCCCTTAGATCCTAATCAAGCTGAAGAGCTAATATTATATTATAGATAAGTTTATAAATGGGCCTCTTGATAGCAGAGGGTAGGAAGTACTGTGAAAATAGGATCAAAAGACATAAAATATTATAAGCCTTTCTTTAAGAATTATCCAGAGCCGATGAAAAGTTACATAAATATTCTCCAAGCAGGTAAAATATGACATAAGGAATATCATATAATTATCAGAAATAATATTAAACATATTCTTTTTTTATATATATGTACATCCTTTACATTGCCTTGTGCTAAGGTATAAATGAATACTATTCAGTTTTAGTTTTATGTAGAAATCCTTCCTTTCATTTAGCCAAATGTAACTTAAATCAGAAGTAACTTACACACCTTGGTAGAAGGAAATGAATGAATGTATCACAGTGGGGACATGTCCTGAAGATGGGAGAGAACATCAGATATTTCTTTCTAAATCCTCTCATATACAATATGCTAGTTTTGATGGAATTAATCTGTATTGGGATTTTATAGGTTTTACTGAACAGTACAATATTTATACAAATGAATTTACAATAAAATCTAATTATTTGATAAACAATAAAAACTGTGCTGGATTATAAAGGCATATCTGGACTTCAAAGTATTGTCATGTATTCACATTTCAGATGAAACAAGCTGTGGAAGAATCACATAAGAAGAAAAAGGAATTATCTGTTTTTGTATCAGCAATTGAGAGAATTCCAGTAATCCACTCGGTAAGATATCTTCAGACTGAATTTCTTTCCTGAATAGTGCAGGGAATAATAAAAATATGGAGTAAGAGGTAAACTTGAAAAGAATGACTCCACTGAAGTCAATATTTATGGGAAACAGTGCTAGTGTTTAATACAGAATGAAGATAAAATGCTATTGAAATGTGAGCATATTTAAACTATACCAGTATCCTATAAAATAATGTATTTTTATGAACCTGGTAAACACTGAGTAGTTAAAATTATTGTGACATACACATCTAGCATATTTCTTCAGCTAAGAGCTGAAGTGTTAATTAGGTAAACATCTGCCTTCCCAATGGTATATAATCGAGAGACAGGTGTTTAATTGAGGCTATTTAAGATGGGTGTTAATTACACTTTGCATCTTAGTCCTCATCCTAACTTGGATTGAAAGGCAACAATTTATCTCTTGGGTATTTATTCAAACATGGAATTATAAAATGTAACTGATTACAGGTAGTCCTCAACTTACGACCACAGTTGAGCACAAAATATCCAGTGCTGAGCAAGACAGTTATTAAGTGAGTTGTGCCCGATTTTACAACCTTTCTTGCCACGGTTGTTAAGCAAATCAGTGCAGTTGTTAAGTTAGTAACATGTTTGTTAAATGAATCTGGCTTCCCCATTGACTTTGCTTGTCAGAAGGTTACAAAAGATGATCGCATGACCCAGAACATTGCAACTGTCGTAAGTACATGCCAGTTGCCAAATGTCTGTATTTTGATCATGTGATCATCAGGATGCTGCAAGTGTGAAAAATGGTCGTAAGTCACTGTTTTTCAGTGCTGTTATAAGTTCGAACAGTAAATGAATGGTTCCAAGCCAAGATGTATGTGTAGGAACAATGGTCAAATAATATAGGAACAAAAAAACACATGCTAATGGTCTCTTTATTTATGGAGATAGAGTTCTAGGATGGATAACATTACATTCTTTAAGGTAGCACATCAAAACTTGGTAATTCCTGTACTGATAAATTTGTCAGCTGTTCAAATATTATTATTATTTTTTGCTGTCTGTGTGTCTTGCAAGTTTTAAGGATGTGTATTTGAAAAGTCAGCCATAAAACATGAATCTGTGAGGCCCCAAGCCAAGAATGATACATGGCAATTCTTCAGTGCTAATTTTTTTTATTGCTTCATACCTATAGATAAAATATTGCAAGACTTAAAACTCCATTATCTGCATCTACAATATACTATGTAAATTATTAGGGAGGGGCTGTCTTCACCTTCTTTCTCTCACACATAATTTCTGAGCTGAGTTGCCTCTTCTCTGCAATCACCCCGTTCTTCCTGGGGATTCACTTCCTCACTACATTCCATTACAGAATCTTTTGACAAATCTGCTAATTCAACAAGAATAATAATGTTGGGTTTTTTTATTACCGTAAGGGGTTTCACTAAAGCAAGGCTACTTTTTATAACAGGTAGTCCACCATTCCATATAGTTTCTTCTGGAGTGCAGAATTTCCGACCTTCCCCTGGTTTTCGCATTCTGCTATCAGATTGCATTTTCTAAAAAACTTGTAGACTAATATAGTGTTGTAGACCCTAACCCTTCATTTCCTTATCATGGGACACAACCCAGTCTCTTTCCTTTCAAAGCACAGATTAAAAATTATTTTCCTTTCAGTTCATAGTATCTGATTCATATTAATCACAAAATTAAATATGATTTAATCTATGTATGGATTTTCAAGATATTCTTCAAATACTATGCTTTGTTTTTTTGAAGCACATGGAAAAATAAATTCTTAAGATATATACATATATCTCTATATCCATATCTATCTATATTTACATCTATATATATTTATATCCATATCATCTATATATCATATATCTTTAAAAAACTCAGGATTATTTTAAAATTATATTATGAATGATTGCCTACTACTAGAACTTTGTATCTAATGAACAAATCTTCTATTTTATTTTTGTAGAATTTTTTCAGATAATGCATTAAAGTAAAAATAAGATACAAATGAATAAGAAGGAGATTTATAATGAAAACTAAGTACTAGTTTTCGTCATTCTCCATTTCCTATTCTTTCATTTTTTTCATTATTTAAAGCTGTCTTAAGTAGTTTATATGTTAAAACAATATATTTTAGGTACCATAATATACTGTAGTGTGCACTAAAACAATATAACATGTATGTTGTAATCTTAACAGTATTTTCATAGACAGTTCTGGACATGGTTTTCAGGTACTTGATTAAAAATTAAATACTAAAGCATATCAGAATACTGAAAATCAGTAGAGCCAGTATTTCTTTTTGAAGAAAGGACATATAAACTTAAATTCCATTTCCGTGTGCTCAGGTCATATTGTTGAAAAATAATATCCTTGCATTTACATTCATTAACAATATATATTAGTATCTGGCCTCATGCGATAAGTTATAACTTATGATGTTTTAATTGACTATAATGAACATTGACGTGATGGTGCATATAATAACATGCCAAAAAAGTAATATGTTGCACCTGGCGTCCTATAGTTGTTTAATTAAAAACATAATTTAAAGCTTTTTTTAAAAAAACCTAATGCATAAAAACCATTAAAAACCCTGAATACAATGGAAATAGAAGCAAACTGTATGTGCTGTCCCAAAATTAATTAGAGAAAATTGCTATAAAAAATTATTAAGATGGCAGAATAGAGTGCAAGTCCAGGAATAATTATAAGGGCAGGAAATTTATTTATCTATAATTTTGATGTATATTTACATTATTAATATTCATAGTACAGTGTTTAAGCACCCTATTTGGATTAGGGAAGTTATGTTCTTGCAAATGGCTTGAGGAGGGAATAGCCTTTTTTCCTGTGATCCTCTAAAGAATAGAACTTCATTATTGCTGTTAATAGCAAAAAGATCCTAGGATTCCTCAGACCATACAAGAATACCTTATTAATAAAGGCAAGGTGAGGAACAGGACTGTTGTAGCCCAGTGGTTCTCAACCTTTTCTTCACCAAATGGACCCCCTTTAAATACCGATTGTGGCCATGGACCATAGCCCTGGTCCCCCAAGACTTAACTCAAGATTTAAATAATAACATTTCTTCAAGCCTTCACAGATCCCTTGTGATGACATTGTAGACCCCCCAGGGTTCCACAGACCACAAGTTGAGAACCACTGTTGTAGTCAATTCCTTTAATTTTACAATTACCTTAGTTCCACGTCCTAATTGGAATTGTGTACTTTATCGATTATTTATATGTACCTATTTTTGATGAGTCAACAACAACCTTATGATCCATGAGGGTACTTTTTATCTGTTTTATCTGTTTTATCAGTTCTGCCAATGCAAACAAAAGTATGATTGTATTACTTTTAGTGGGTAACATAATGGAATTCTGTTCCTTCCCCAGGGTTGTGTGTCTTGCATATTTATCTGTATTGGTTGTTCTCAATATTCTAAAGTATTTCTATAATAAATCAAAATAGTGGAGCAGGATGGTTGAAGATTGGTATGATATTTGGATTCAAGAGCAAACTTGAATTTACGTATATCTCAGGGATTATTGTTTTATCTGCAATATTTTCTCCCTTTTGTTCCCTGAATAAAAGATTATATGCAGTTTGCTGAATGATCTACCATTCACGTCCATTCACAATTGTCATGGATTGAGCAGCTATTTACACAATTGGAAATGAGGAAATAATTTATATTGAGAACATGGAACAGTATCTATATGCATATTTTTAAATCTTGTACAATATAGGAAGCTTCCACATTAACTAAATACACTCCACTGCACAACATTTCCCCCCAAATAGGTATCACAATTTCTTAATACGCACGATAGCATGATAACATGATAATAAGTTATTTAAACAACATTTAGACCCACTTTAATGAGAGTAATGTTATCTCTGCATACCTTTGGTGAATGTGGGGATTGTATGAAAAAGTTTGTTGTGGGTTCCAGTAGTTAGTCTAGATAGCTAGAATTATTAATAAAATGTTTCTAGATAATTTTCATGAAAATCAAAGTTTTGCTAATCCATAGAATGTGGTTTACAGATTTGTTGAATCTAATCAAGAACATTTTTATCAATCAAAATGTATTTATGGTCCAAGACCAAACATGCTAAAATTAGTATTTTTGCAAATGATATCCTTAATTGAATATCTTATTATTATTTATTTAAGATATAATCATGACTAGATGATCAAAAATCTGGGCGTTTGGTCTTTCACAATAGCTTACAATGTTAACTGCTCAAATAATGAAACATGATTGTAAATCCAATTGTATTCAGTAGTGGTATTTTTATGTAACATACATGTTACAATTTTTTACATACACAACATGTGAAAACATACACATGTTGTGCATGAAAACAACCAGCATTTATCACTCACATATTGGTTTGTAATCCTTTCATAATATATATTTTACTGTAAATTAATAGAAGTAAGATTTATTTATATCAAACAAAACATAATAAGTTGCAAATTTCCTCTGAAGATTTTGAACCTCAGTACATTAAGAAAATGTCTTTTCCTAAAGGCAAATATACATATGAAGATCAGTGAAGTAGTTGTTATAAGTACATTTATTGATAGATGTGAACTGTTCAGTAATACTAATCTCTCTCATAACTGTATCTCTTCCTTCTTCAAATCTAGGCTTGGATGTCTTTTGAAGTTTTATAAAAAAAATGAACGAATACATACTATTTTTATATTATAATGAGCTAATTAATTTTGGGCTGACTTTTAATTGTCACATTTAAGCAGCTTGGGATTTATCTGCAACCATATTAATTATCCATTCTTTCTGTTTGAGCAAACCACTCATCGTATATTTTCCCACTCATTTTTGTATTTCAATCACATCCATTTAAAAACCATTTACTTTTAATCCCAATTCTTCCATTTTACCACACCTACTTCTTAAGTTATCTTTTCTGCTTCATGTAACTTATTCTGACATGCCCAACTTTTACATAACAGTGGGTGGAAGTATACTCCTATACCTCGCTATTTTAAACACAACTTCCTACTGTAGGTCTTCAATATATTAATTTTCTAATTAGAAATACTTTGCTACTGTTTCAAGCCGCTTCTTCCATACCCTCATTTGTTCTTTTTGCCTTATACAGTTCTTAATTATAGAATGATTGAAACATTTTAAAACAAGAAAACAATGCCATTGTCATTACCAGGTGGGCCCATAGATATTGACTTCCACCACCTATCATATTTGTGGACAATTAAGGCTTTCACATGACACTTGTAGGAAAATAGAAAAGGTGATTACTCCATTGCCAACCTTAATCACATCTAAGTTACAGAGAGCATTCTTATTATTAAGGACAGTGCTGATCAGTTCTGGCACACTATTCTGTCTGTCACAAGAATAACCAAAGGCCATCTTTATGCAAACTAGAATTTTTAATTGAAGAGATTCTCTTGCAAGCCAATATACTGTTGACTTCATCCCATCAGCTAGCAGATCATACAGCATACTGATACACTCAAGATAATTCAACTAGGACAGTCAGCAGAAACTAGCAGACCTCATCCATCAGCACCAACTAGCAGTCAGAAGATAAAAACTTCTCACAACACATGGATAGATGCAACCACAGTTTCAACTAGAAAACACCTTAAACCAGGGGTGTCAAACTGGCGGCCCGGGGGCTGGATGCGTCACGTGCAAGCCACGCCTACCCCGCTCAGCGAAGGGAAAAATGTCGCAAAACGTCATATGATGGCAATATGACACCCCGAGTTTGACAGCTGTGCCTTAGACCAAGCTAAACCTATAAACACTACAAAATTCTGGAAGTTTAGCACTCAGACAGATCAGCCATCAGTAGACACATAGAAATACACATAACTGAAAAAAGATAACAAAAAGCTAAGAAAGTAACAAAAATATTAGAATGCATCCCCTCCATAAACCAACACTCAGATAAACAGGATTAACACCAGACAAACAATTAAGACAAAAACAATACCCTAATTAAGGAACTACGAAGGAGAAAATCACAGTCCCATTAACCCTAACAGGGCAAGCTACTGTATATGAACAAGGAGTAAATCCCACATTTGCTAGCACTGATGATATTATCTAGCTGGATAATGAAACATCTACAAGCAAAGAATTAAGCTCAGAAAGCACCAAGGAGCTGAAAGTTCAGCTAATCAGCTACATGTTAATTTAACTATATGATTTAGAAAAATTCTAATTGTAATAGATGTTCTAAAAAAGAGCCTATGTACTTCTTCATTTGCTGTACTAATGAAGGAAAATATATGTTTCTGTCTCTATCTCTATGCTAATTCTGGTTATTTTTCAAATTTCAAAGACATTATATAAATTTACTTATTTTGTCAACTTTATTTTAAAGCATGAAGTGAAGCCCCTTGGAGCTATTATTCTTGGAATACACTTCTTATCTTAGAAATCTGTCAGTTTTTGCTTTCAGTCAATTAGCTATCTTGTACGTATTGCCTTGAATTGATATATTTTTTTGCCTATCAAAGAAAGCACTAAAGAGTACTCAGAAAGTCCCTGTATACTCACCTATGACTTCTATAATAGACAATGATTGGATGAAGGTAGTTCAATTTTTTTTATGACTCAGTTTAATTTCATTCACTTTCAATTATTTCTGAAAGTATAACAGTCTTATGCGTTGTTCCCTTTAAGAATGTTTCAACTTTTGATCTAAATGTCAATATGAAAACAGGAATCATCAATTTTGATCTTTATGCAAAAAAATTTAGCAACATTTACACTGTGGAATTGACATGTGCCTCTAGCAACCAGCTGCTTAAGCTTTGTGCATCTTGCTATTTAGAAAGTCAATTTATTTTTGTAAAACTTATGCACTTATATAAACGAATTTGAGACTGCGGCAAAATGAGACACACTAATCAATTCAAACTCAGCAGTTGGCAGCTATTAATTGCCATTTACACACATTTAAATGCAAGACTTGTGATTGCTTTGATTCATAAAATGTTGAAGATGCTTTTTAATGTGAAAAGAAATCCTGCATTCATTTGGAATTAATGAATGATGTTCATTACTTTTTAAAAACGTGAAGTCAAATTTCTGAAGTATTCAGCAGACCAAGCAGGTCTGCTTATAAATATGAGATAGTAGCCGTGTAGTATGTAATTTGTAATGGATTTATTTGACTGCAGAAATGGGATGATTATTGAAACAGCTTCTATTAATGAGATATTAATGGATTATTTTCTAGAAGGGCATTTTTAAAAAGCATGTAGCTGCTTAATATATTTGCACTGAGAACCAAGTAATATAGCATCTTTCCTACTTACTTTACTGATGGCCCAGAAGTTGGGGAAATGAAGGATGATCTAAGTAAAAAATACAGATTAGAATACAATGTTTTTATTAGCACAAAAGAGTGTAAAAGACAAGAGCAGTGCAGTGATAATGATTCACATGATAATGTCTCTGTGAGGGTTAAATTCATCATATATATTATTAGCCTAGAAATTTGTATATGGTTTATCAGAACTAAATGTGGATTTGTATATGTAAAGGAGTGTCAGTTTGGTGTTGTAGTTAAAGCACCAGACTAGAAATTAAGAGATTGGGAGTTCTAGTCCCACTTTAGGTATGAAAGCCATCAAATTGACTCAGCCACTCCCTTAGTTCAACCCCTCTTACAGGGTTGTTGTTGTGGAAAAAATAAGAGAAGTAAGGAGTATTAGGTATATTTGTTGCCTTGAGTTATTTATAAAAAACAACAAAAGTGGGATATATAAAAATAATTAAATAAAGCTCAATCAATATTTTTGCATATATCAATTAAAGTTAAATGAGATGGCAAAAAATCTGAATCCTCTTCATGCTTGTCATCCAACTCTTCCCTCTTCAGCCCATAATTCATAAATATAAAATGTTGTTATATTATTATTATATTATTATACTACTGTAATTACTATTATTAAATTTTTATGACACCCCAATAAGGTGATTTTATATATAAAATGACATTTATTTAGTTGTCCATTTTTATTTTTATATTGTCTTTTGCTTCATTTTAATTAAATATGTTTGTAAGGAAGAGACTAGAAAGAAAAGATATAAAGAAGAAGGGCTATGGCTATTGTTTTTCACATGCAATCAAGTGTATTGTCTACTGAAATCTAACTGTACCATAGCAATTACTTTGCATTGTGTTATCCATGAAACTCATATGGCTTTCAGGGATGCTGCCCTGCAGATACCCAAATGTGACATCTTATTTGTAAGGTTGGGGTCCAGTGAACAAACGGAATTACTTCTTCTATGCCAATTTCCTTGCTGTGCAACAGCATCCCTGCCTGAGTGGCTTGATTCAGTTGTTTGCTGATGGAGTTTCTTGGCCAATGTTCTTGGTTTTTGTGTGTGGAGTTGCTCAGGAGTTCATGGCTACCATTGCTATCATGGACTTCTCCCAAACTACTGAAGGTTGAACACACAGTGAGGAGTTTTATCTTGTGTGGTAGTGGTGATATAATTTGGAGTTGAGATAAGTTTCTCTTTATCTCTGGTTGTGAACAGTGTACTTGCTGATTGCTTTGGAAGTGTCTCTACTACTTCCACCTGCTGGGAAATGGGACCTATTCCTTTGCTCTGTGTCAGCTTCCTGATGAACCCTCAGCAGCCTCGATGCCATGGATCCAGGCTGTTCCTGGAGATTTGTAGTAGATGGCATGGTGCTGAATTGATGTTCTCTTTTGTCCAGGGCTAGTTCCAGTCAATATTTGGGGGGGGGGGGGAAGAGGAAAGAGATTTTCCCTTTATGTCCTTGCATTGTGGGGGCACCTCTATGTATGGGGTTCTCCTCCCTCCAATGTAACACCTATATGAGACTACTTAGTCAGTGTCTCAGTGGCTAAGGGCTCAGTGGCTAAGGTTGGCAGTTCAGCGGCTCGAATTCCTAGTGCTGCATAACAGGGTGAGCTCCTGTTACTTGTCCCAGCTTCTGCCACCCTAGCAGTTCGAAAGCACATAAAAAATGCAAGTAGAAAAATAGGGACCATCTTTGGTGGGAAGGTAACAGCGTTCCGTGTGTCTTTGGCATTTAGTCATGCTGGTCTCATGACCATGTCTTTGAACAGCACTGGCTCTTCGGCTTTGAAACAGAGATGAGCACCACCCCCTAGAGTCAGGAACAACTAGCACATATGTGCGAGCGGAACCTTTACTTTACCTTTAGTGAGATCATCCATAGGCAAAGGATAGATATCATCTGTATGTTAACAGTACTCAACTATGCATCTCAGACATGGGCCTTCCAAATGACGTCGTCAAGGTTTTTTCTCAGTGTCTGGATGATAGAGGACCAGATGAAGGAAAGCAGGTTCAGACTCAATGAGTGGTTTTGGACTGTGGGACCCTAGGTTTGGGGATTTTCCATCTTTTGTCCTGAAGGGGTTGCATTGCAATTTGGGGGTTATCTGACTTATCCTACCATAAGAGCAGTGGTAGCCATAGCTCAGAGCTCCATCTTGTGCATCAGTTTAATGTGTTCCTGGATTGTTAGACATTGTTCATAGTCACTCATACCTTATTCATCTTATGTGCAGATTACTGCACTGCATTCTTCATGGGGCTGTCCTTGGGGCAGTGGTGGGTTGCTACTGGTTCACCCTGGATTGGGCGAACCGGTAGCGGCGGCGGCGGGAGGCTCCGCCCACTTGCCCGGATGCTTCTGGCCATGCGAGTGAACCGGTACGAGTGAACCAGTAGCGATGGGTTTTGAAACCCGCCCCTGCCTTGGGAGCTTCAGAGAGTTATTTAATATAGGGTTATCAATCTTGTGTTTTTTTATAAATGCAATTCAGAAGTGATCTTTCTTTTTTATAGGTGAATTGCTCTCCCAGGAGATCTGTATTCCTATGAGAAAAAACATGCACAAAACAGCAATTATTAAGGCAAATAAATGATAAAAATTAAGGCAAGTCCTGCCCTCCTGGATAGTAAGGAAGGTGATTATTGGTTAGTTTTTCTACCAGCCATCATCTTTTCACCCCAGCATGAATGACAGAATCTTGTGCCCACATTGGGGTACAATAAACTATGATATCCAGAATTAGGCGTGGAAAGTGTGACCACTTAATAGTTTTTGTGTATTGTCATTGACTAATCTCAATTATATACTGTTTGGTTTCTATTAAAGAAAGCTTAAAAGTGGGGCTTGCTTAGAAATGCTGACAAGACTCTTAATGTCATTATTTGAAAAACATAATGATTGAGTATGACCGCTATAAATAGATGAAGCATTTTAGTCATTTGCCATTGAAAGTCATTTAATAATTCCATGCTGAGTCCCTTTCAACAAATTTAATGAAAACCAGCATGATATTCTGACAGCTTCTATTGGATTTTTCTGCCATTTTTGTATGCTCTGTGGCATGAGTGATTAATATAGCCTCTATTAAACTAGCATGAAAGGCTCTCCATCTTTCTTGTATCTCCCAAATTGACAGACCTTTTAGGCACTTTGGAATCCTCCAATTCCAAAAGGTGTATTCTTTTAATTTTTTTCCTCAATTGCCTGGGAAATGACATTGTTAAATAAGAATTTTTGAACTCCCTTCCTTACCTCTTCTAATAACAGTGCAAATTTTTGGAGACTTATCTGAGCAAGGAGTATTGAGCTGATTTTCAACTTACTGTGAAATTGTATTAATCAGGGGAGACCACTCTGAAATCCCCTTGATGAGCATGAGAGTAGCATAGCTCTACATCATGTCATAATTTATTGATCTCCTTGGATAAGTTAAGTGGCATTTTAAGATGGACTACTCCCACAATGAAATACTAGTTTTTGTTGCTGTTGTTTGCTTTTACTTCTCCATATTGTTTATTACTATAATTGATATCAAACAAGTTATGTTGTTTAATAAATCAAGTATATATAGACTTGGACAGAATGTAGGATTATTGCATGTGTTTTTATTCTTGATGTTACTTTTTGTGCCTCTCAGAATTCACACCAGGACACAACACTAAATCTTAGCTCTCAAGGTACTTAACCTCTTATTCAGCAATTGGTCTAACTTGTCAGAAGGCTCTTAGACACGACTTAACTAGATTAGAATCTTTATTGAAGAGAAGAATGAAACCATGTATACACCAAAGGATTTGACTTCTACAGTGTAAAAGAATCAGGGTTTTAGATATGTTTTGACTTAATGGATACTGGATGGTTCTCTTGATTTCTTGGGAGGCAGCTGATCTATATTTATGTAATGGCTCTCTGGAGTCCAGGGATCACTGGCTATCGCTTTGTCAGACTCAGTCTTTACATCACCTCTGAAAAACCATTTGAGAAAAGAGGGCCCATTGAGTGATATGCCAATGCAGCAGAAGAACTATAATATAATGGGAGATTGGATGCCATTGATGCAGATACTGAAGCGACTGGGTCTGTGTGTATAGGATACTATGAATCCCAAAGTATTTAGATATGAACTGATGGTTTCCTTCTCCAATTTACCACCAAAATTATTTGGCAAACTTTATTTTCACTTTTCTTGAAGTTCTGCAGCATAGCTTACCTCAGGTGGAATTTTGTGACATCATTAGATGTATGTTCTTATTAAAAAAAAACCCTTTAGCTTGCTTTAAATCCCTATTGGCGTTGCAAATGCAGTTTTTTACCTTACAGCGCTAAACATTGTAATAGGTGTTATTAGTGCTTCACAGTGAATATTATGATAGAAAGTAAACTAAAAAGTAATAAAAAACTCTGGTTTTTGTAATCTTTGCAACAGAGATGACCAATGTAAAGTAGTGATTGAGGTATTGAACTAAGACTATGGAGTCCAGGTTCAAGACCCGATTTGAATACAGCAAATCTCACTCTATCGTTTTGAAGATTCAGATGAACTTAATTCAGAATAAATTTGTTGTAGGATTAATATTGAGGAAGACTCTTATTTATACTACTCTCAGAGAGAACCATGAATATAAAAATGTCAATGTTATAGGATTCCAGAGATCATTGGTGGGCATCTTATCGATTACATATAGTCCTTAGGGTTTTTTTTGTAGCCTAAAACAGTTTGTGGGAAGGTTTGCCCACTTTTCCACAGCGTTTTGAGGATTGGCCTGTTTGAGCTGTGAGGAATAAATTGCTAAGAGCAGTGAGGAACCAGTGATCCTTATATATTGTTATAAAAGATAAAGCCACTAGTACTGGAAACCAAATTTTCAGGAGAGCAATCTCTGAGAAGAAAGCTCCCTTCCCCTCTAAATGACCCTTTAGATGATGTGTGGCCTGTTGCCTCATTTGCACTTTCAGTTTTGGCCTTCCTATGCGCATTATGCAGACCATCCATTGTGTGTCATTTCTTCTATCTCCTCAGGCCTCCTCAAAATCTCACCATGTTAAACTCGGCCCTTGTGTATTAAAATGCAGGAGTTGCTCAGATAAATATTGATGGCGGCTATATCAGTCTTTATGTCTAGTTCATCAAGTATTTTCGTTTCCCCCTGTGGTAGACAGAACTATATTGTACACCTCAGAGTATTACATTCAATAGGGATGTCCTTTGGGTGAAATAAATGCTAACTTGTCCATTAATAAGCAATTGTTCCCAAAGTTGCTTATAATGATGGATGTGTTGCACCGACCTCTGACTACTGATTTAAGGAGCATTGACTGGCATCAGGGGAAATCCCTGGTTGTTCCAGATTTCAGGCAACATAAATCAAAACAGTCAGATGTCATTAAATGCTCTCAATACCAAGAAGTTTAGCTGTAGGCAACAATGAATGGTTCTACAGAGGCCGCTATTATATATCCCAAGGAGTTGTCATCTGACAGCTTTTACTGTTTGTGCCTTGCTTTTTGATAAATTGTTGGCTCTTGATAAAAACTAATTTTCAGATATTTCATGAGAGGGTTCTTTTCCTGCAGCTGCTCCCACCAAGCTCAGTCATGCAAGCTTAGAAATAGAACATTGCTATTCAAATGCGAAGCTGTCTGTATGGTAGTGTCTTTGGGCTCTGTTATAGTTAGGAAGGGAAAATTCACAGTGACAGTTCTCTGTGCTTTTGCACAGTGCCGTATGGAACTGAAAAACAGCGTTTTGTGCCAGAAAAGGGTGTGTGTGTGTGTCGCTGATGTTTGGCAGTGGAGGAGGGAGACATTTCTATTATGGAGAACAGAGAGGTTTGGGAAGGAGGGGTTCATTTTTTTTTGACAGCAAGCATCAATATGGGTGGGGAATCTCGCTGCACTGTAGTCTTACCTGGTTTGGAATATAAATTTGTCCAATTTGTAAGGCTTGGATTATATTTATGAGTAGATCATTCTTTCTCACAGCAATTTTTATCTTCTGGGAATATAAGAAAAGAGAAACAGAGATTATTCACGAAAAGCTAAGCTTTTAGAAGTTCTCATTATTTTTGATTTATCCTGTAGTCTTTTTTCTTACAGAATTGAGGGTATCAGGATCGGTGTCGGCCACATCATTTTATGGCAGTATATACTCATATGTTATTCTGGTCCATTGATTTTGTTCTGACAAATAGTTTAAAAATGTATCCCAGAAATCTTCATGTTTTGTGGTGCAGAACTTTTGGGCAGATGTTTGATATGCATTTTTTTACACATCTTTCAGAAGTACCCCTAATTTATGTGGGCAACAAATACTAATGCACATGGTTTAAATGCAACTTTTTTTTTAGTTGTGTAGGGGCAGGGTGCCAAATATGTGGTACTTCTCCCTATTGTGAATGGGGCCACGGTTTCCTAAACTGAGCAGTTGTGTAGTTTGGAGGTTCTTCTGAATAGGATTCTCTCTTAGATCCCTGACTGAGATATTAACCAGGAACCATTTTTGTGTCCACTGTGGTTGACACAGTGACTGCATTTCTTTTTTGAAAAAAAATGTCCTTAAAACTGTAGTTTTGCACTCGTGACTTCTAGGGTTAGTTTAAAAAAAAAAAAAGCTGTTCCAGTATTACATTAACTAATTTGGAAATCACAACCATCAGCAATGAGGTTGCTCTGAAACTGTTTCTTAACCTCAACCACTTTTAAGATGTGTGGCCTCCCAACTCCCAGATTTCCCCAGCCAGCATCTTAAAGTGACTGAGGTTAAGAGGCACAGTTCTAGAAGAACGCAGCATCCCCATTCTGCCTGTGCTAAAAGGATTGCAGCGGCTGCCAATTTGCTTCTGAGTGAATTATGGGTGTGCAGTGATTTGATTTGAAGGGGAAAAAAGGTAATTCAGAACATTGAAAATAGAATGGCTTTTTAAAGTAATTTGATAAGCAGTCTTGCTTTTTCTTAGAATCCCGCAGCTGGAAATTCACCTGTCTTTCACATGTACACAAGTTTAAGTGACCTCCAATAGATTAAGGAAAAAAAGGGGCCTGGATTTATAAGAAGTCATTCTGGACTGGAGCCACTTACTTGTTTTCTTTCATTCCAGGTGGAGAAGGAAAGGAAACAAATTGTGATTTAAATAATGATTTAAAAATTCAAGACTTTCTTGACACGTAGGTTCAGTTTGTGTAACAAAGAATTCAGTATTCATATTCAGTATAATCTTTTTCTTTGCTACGATAGTAACAGAAATCACATGCCTAATTGTGCAAATGTTTGGGATTTCATTGTTCCATTCTTTGCTAATTACACCTAACTGTCACATGTTTAAACCATGCTTAATATAAATTGAATTAGAATATGTGAACCCATCATCATATTTCTCATGTTTATCTACTTCCACCTCCACTTGCCCTCCACAAATTCCCCGGAAGTTACATATATTAGAATATGAATTGAGTTTCTTTCCCCCATCAGAAATCACATTAACATTCCTTATATGCATTTGTTCATATTTTAGAAATGTACTATCCAGCTAGTCCTCACTAAGCAACCACAATTAGGACTGGCAACTTGGTCACTAAGCACTGCAGTCACTAAGCAGAAAGTCAAATGACCGCAATGGGTTTATGGCCCTTTGGTTTTTAAGTGAAGTGATGCAGATGCTAAGTGAAAAAACACGTAAGTACAATATAATTGGTCTTCCACTTTGTGGGAGATCATGTGACTGGGATATTGTTGTAAATGTGATGATTACTTGCAAAGTTATTCTTTTAGTACTGTTGTAACTTCGCATGGTTGCTGCTCAAGGCAATAAGTAAACAAAGAATTTATTTGCTCTGTTTTTCCATATTCACAGAGGTATAATATTGGAAAACATTAATTAATGTAATAATTCTCTTGCTCTTTTAAGTAGTATAGTCCATTTTACTTATTCTGTTGCATGCATAAGCCAAACTTTTCTGGCAGTGTGAAATACCATCAAATGCTAACTGTTTAGATAATCCCAACATTTCATGCACAGTATTATTTTGTTATTCCAAAAGGATATATTTACAAAGATTAAGCATCTGGGTAGGCAGAATATGCATGCTTTGTTTATCCAGTTGAAACTTCAAAAAAACAAGTGAGTTGCTTGGGATTTTAGTACCTTAAAATAATAAAGGAAGATATTAACTTGACCAAAAGGTGCAATCATTTACTATTGTTATTTTCTCTGGAAAGGATGGCCAAGATAGAATACTATGCCTGCTATAATTATATTCTGAGAGTTATCTTCATGGATTTATTTTCTTTACTAGAAGACACATTGTTAGGAAAATCAGAACAATATTTAATTTCTTTCCTAAGTGAAGATTCATTGTCCTAAAACGTTTAGACAATAATTAAATCTGAAGGCTGCCTTGAATACCAGTATCTTACAGAATGTCGTAAATTACTTTCCTAAATCTCATAAATTGGTAGTATCATTTTAGGACTTTTCTTGATTAGGAGACAAACTCTGTGTGAGCAGATCTTGTGCCTGATTTTTCTGCAAAACCTGCAAAGTGGCATTTATAGTGGCCCCACATGGTCGTAGGTAGAAAGAAAAGTTAAGATTCTGGATATAGAGAAATACTTAATGAATACACCTGTAGATTCCTGGTCACAATGTTAGAAAGCTCCAGTAAAGGAAACACCACCTTGTTGGCAATGCGTCTGAAGTCTGTTTTCCAATTCTGTTTTACTAAACCTATTTAGAAGATTTACCAGGATAGAGGGGTATTTTGAGAACTACTTACTACAGGCTTATTTTTTTTTAGGAAAATTGGTATTCAACACCTTTTTGCTTATTCCTTTATGGAACAGAGGAGAAAGTTAACGTAACAAAATATACTTAAGAATTAGCCCCTGATTAGAGAAAGATGACATGACTTTCATGGGTGCAGGAAATAATGAAGATTATGCTGTAATTTATACTGGTATTTTGAAGTAAATTCATTTATTTGGAAAGAAAAAATACAGTTATTAAGAACCTCATATATTGCTGTTTTGAAAAGATCAGAATTCCAACTAAATGTGTCTTCCACAAGAGAGTACAATTTCATTCCTTTCCTTTGCTTATTTTGGATGAACCTGGGTAAGCACGGAAAACAGTGATGGGATTCAAATAATTTAACAACCGGTTCTCTGCCCTAATGACTGTCTGGGTGGGTGTGGCCATGGTGGGCGTGGCCAGGAGTGTGACAGGCAGCACTCTGCCTCCTGCACTCCCTTGGGAGCAAAAATGGGGCATGGGGGGGCCTTGCCCCCCCCACGGCCCATTTTGGGCCTAGGAGGCCTCCCTGTACTTACCTGGGAGCCAAAATGGGACGCATGGGAACTCCTGGAAGAGGCAGGGCTGGAAGGGACGGAGCCAGCCAGCAATTTAACTACCGGTTTGCCGGAACTGGCCGGAACTGGCTGAATCCCACCACTGACTGAAAACCAACCAAATAAAGTGATAGCTAATATCCATCCAGTCCAGTTGTTGACTGAAATGGCAGAGAACTTCATTTTTCTAATAAAACAGGGATGCCTCTCCAGGGATCATAAAATAAGCTGTGTTAGCCCACTTATCAAAATAATTTCTTTCTTACTTGTTTCCCCCTTGTCTGGGGTTATTCAATATAACTATTTTGTACATTTCTGCAACTTGCAAAATAAATGTCTTCATGCCTTAGCACTTTTTTCTTTTGTAAAACCAAATAGATTGCAGCTGTTTGTTACATGTTAATTCTGAAAAGCATTCTCATTTCGTATTCCATAATAGTGCCCTGGATTTTGTTCTAAACTCTGCAATATTGTTTCATGCATATGTTTAATGTTTGAAGAAATACAAACATTCTAGAATTTGATGATATGCAACTTTGACTATTAAATATAGAAACATGTTAAAAATTTGAAAGTTTTGCAAATTTAAACACTGTTTCCATAGCTTTTGCTGTTAGAGTTACCGTGATATGTTAAGATGTAGCTTCTCAGAAATGCTTAATAATGTGATGCTTTATAAAGTACCTCAAACTTCTTCCTTCCTTCCTTCTTTTTTTCTTCTTCCTTCTTCCCTGGGGACAATTAGCCCTCCAGTTGTTAGGTGGCTATTTTGATAGTCTATGAGATGGTTTCCTACAACAATTCTCTTGCAGTTTGCCATGCAACTGAAGCCTTGTTTGGGTTCATATATTCATATATTTTGGTTTGCTGAGTTACAGTTGACTGAGTCACATGACAACCCATGGTTTATAAACCAAAATAGCTATGTTCATGAATTATGCTAAGCCAAAAGCACCTTTCCCGCCCGAAACCCACACTTATTTAGAATTAAATAGAAACATATTACATGCCGTGTCTCAATTATCCATGGGCCACTTTTCATTGTGAGAAAGTATTACAAATATTCAATTTGCAGTTGAACAGAAGGGAAGAAGTAGAGCTGAAACAAAACTACAAGATGTCATTTTAATTCAGTCCCAATCTAATCTGAAGTAGAATGATAGAGACCCTAAAACATGCTTTTTCAATATTTTGAACAATTATTTTTAAAATTGCATTTTTATTACATAAGTGATGTTGCTTGTTCAATTTTGAATAAATATCTCCAGACCTATATTAATTTTCCCTAGGTGCCATCAATAACCCAGTGAAGTTGGTACAATCACTCTTGCAGTTGGTGTATTATCAAGATAGGATGTAGCCTTTGCTGACCTGACCAGTTTCAAAAAGCTACTTCAATGAGAGTCTACTTGGAAGTACAGGACTATAGACTAGGTCATGCTGGCTGGGAGATGAAATCCTCAAATTTTAAAGTTGCCAAAGTTGGACACTCCTGGGCTAGGCTGAGGTTGAAAAATTTCAAAGAGGGAACAACTGGTGAGCTATAATTCCAAGAAAATAATAAGATGAGCCCAACTTGATTGAGATTTTCCTTCTATTTGATGCATTGGAACTTTTTGTGGGGATTTCCCTAGCTAACAAAGTCTAGGCAGTTACCATGTATACATTTTACTGTGAAAATAAATGGTATTATTTACATGTTTCCCCATGCTTAACTGAGTTTATTTTAGAGTGCAATGAAATGTGGGGACAAGATTCCATAAGGTTAAAAAGGGACCCTGTAGGACTGAGCTCTCATGCTACGTACTTTGATAAGGCAGAAAAATAACTGCTTAAATGAGGGCAAATCTAAATGCAGAATTAAAGTTTAATGGGCCCAATATGGGCTCAGATAGCCCATAGCTCAGAAAATCGAAGAAAAGAATAAATCAATAGAACAAAAAAAAGAAAAAAATGATTGGCAGATTTTTTTGATAGGCTGGGAGGAACAGCTGACAAAAACATGGGAAAAATAGAGTTTCTTCTTAGGAACATGTTTTTAATTCCTGGTGGTCATTCAGGGAAGAAAAGTGTTTTTGGAATAAAGTGTCTTAAAAAAATCACATTACCACCTATAAAACATGTTCCAAAATACAGTGTGTATGTGTGTGTGTGCATATATATATATTATATTATTAACTATAAATATTAACTACACACACACACACACACACACACACACACACACACATATATATATGAATTTGATTTATATGCTGCCCTTCTCCGGAGACTCAGGGCGGCTTACAATACGTTAAGCAATAGCCTTCATACTTTCGTATATTTATACAAAGTCAGCTTATTGCCCCCACAAACTGGGTCCTCAATTTACCTACCTTAGAAAGGATGGAAGGCTGAGTCAACCTTGAGCCTGGTGAGATTCGAACTTAAAGTAATTGCAGACAGCTGGTGTTAATCACAAATGCTTTTTTTAGTTTGCTGAGCCACCAGGCCCTATCCCATATGTAGATAGTTTTGCAGTTTTTATCTTTTCAGAAAGAAAGACTGTAAGTAAAGTCTTAATAATTCTTTCTTTCTTTCTTTCTTTCTTTCTTTCTTTCTTTCTTTCTTTCTTTCTTTCTTTCGTTTGACAAACATGTACGAGATAATAGGAATAAGTATAAACATGGATATTAATACAGGAAATGGGTACAAATAAATGGGGACAGTAGGACAGGGACGGAAGGCATGCTGGTGCACTTATGCACGCCCCTTACAGACCTCTTAGGAATTCTTAGTAAGAAACATATAGATTCTCTCTCTCTATGCTGCCTTTCTGGTATTTGTCAGGAAGAGAAGATATGCCTTGTTTTGCAGGTTATATGGTGCAGTGAATAAGCAATGTAGCTTTAGCTTTTTAAGACTGTAAAATGCATAACTGATTAGTGAGGCAAACTGGCAGTCATCATGGTTGATTTTCCAGGCATGACAATAACCTGTTAGATGAAAAGCAGCTGTTCATTTTACAATAGATATAAAATATTTAATTTTACTTTTGCTTTTTTATAAGATTTTTCTTGTATGATTGATGGTTGTATTTTTAACCATTCTGCTGTGCTTAGAACATATTGAGATAATAATTTAAACAGTTATAAACCTACTTGTTGCACAATGTTAATTGCAATATGACTACTATAAGAGTCACATTTATCAGTTGATTTGTTAAAGCAGACATATCTTTTTTCATGGAGGCTTGAAAAAAGGAACTGTTTTAAAGAACAGAAGTACTGTGCTCACACTTGTGCAAGTGAGAATCCCTTCTTTCTCATGCTTTTTGTAGCATCTTCCATCTTGTTTTCTTACTCTCCTGTGCCATTGCTCACCACAAATAAAAAGGTATCCTTAAAATTTCAAGTAAACGACAATAAAAATATTCCAGTCCTTTAAAAAATAACAGTGAAGAGAGCATTTAAAACAAAATTATGTCTTTGCATATTTTGATGGAAGGTTTAGGTGCACTTAAAAATTTCATTGGCTCCTTGCAACTGATGATAGTTAATTTAAAATTATTATTGTCATTATTAATAGTAATGTTTCTGTGATGTTGATTAATGTCCTAATAGAATGATGAAAGCCTAGATGTTTTAATTTAATTAGAAATGATTAAATCTGAAATAAACAGGTTCATCCTTGATAATAAATTAACACTTCAATTGGAATCAAGCAAGAACTGTTCAATTAAGAAATGCTGAATAAGGAAATACATTATTATTTTGCACTAAGAATATAAACATATATAATCATCTGTCTGCTTCCTAAAACTCTTAATATAAGAATTGAAAATTGTAGTGTAGAAAGAAATTAGCATAGCAGTAAGTGAATCCTAACTGCATTTAAGGCCCTTTTGCTGGAAATACAAAGCTATAGCCAGATCCATGATTTTGTGGCCAATATATAAGAATAATTTACTAAACTTAGCATATTCAAATTATTTAAATCTTCAAAGGTCATCATCTGCTTTCTAGTTTATAGAGAGTGACAATATAACTCTCTCTTTAGTGCATGGAAAGGGTACTTTCACATTTGCAAGATTCTGTTAATGTAACTTACAATATAGATAGAGCTTTATCTGTATCCCTGGCTGTGCTTCTTGTCTGGACTAATTCGTAAGGCTAACATCAGTCTTGTCAGTCTCATAGTAACCCTCCCATCCCTCCGTTTTACTCTTCTAAAAACTAGAGAGAGTTGCTTTCATTTCCCCTCCTCTTTCAGGCTCCAGTTTTATTCATCAGGCCGTTGTCTAGGCTGCAGCTCTTCCTCTGGTCTCCCAAGGTCATTCCCACTTTCCATTCTGCTAAAAACTAAATAATAAAAGGGCTTGCCGAAGTGAGTATGCTGCCCAGAGATGTTATCATGATTCATATCACTATTCAAATGGAACAGCATGGATGTGGCAGTTCCTGCACTGTATCCTTTCCTAAACTTTAATTACAATATGCCTGTTTTAAAATATCAAGTGCTTTTTTTTTTAGCATTTTCTGTTAATTGTAGCTTTTCTACACTTTTATGTAATTTGTTAATAAATTGTTAACTAACATAAAACTAACATAAAATGCCCATTTTATCTTATACTTTTTCTTAATTATAGGCTGTTCCACCTCCAGGTTCTTATGAGGTTCATAAATCATTTGAGAAATCACAGGGTAAGAGTGAATATATGGGTCCACGAACTGTGGTGGCTAGAAGAAGGCATGCATCTTTTCTCAGTGGAACGCTTAGGGAAAATGCATTAAAGATCAAGAACGAAATACCAGGTAAGTACATTACATAATTTTCAAATTGAACTGTAACTAGATACATTTTAATGATGATGTGTCATCTAAATACTTGTCTGCCTGTTTACCATCTATTATTAACTGCTTCGTAAGATGTCATATTGGCTGTCTTGCTTCTTAGCTGGTTAAAGAAATGTTAGGAAAGTTTAATTCCCCTCAGCAGAGGGTAGCACTTGGCTAAACTGACTGTATGTGGAAGCTAAAAAGGGACAAATACTGGTTAGGCCTTGATGACATTAGGCCCGGATTAGAGACCAGCCAATCAATTTTTGTTACAACCTGTGGATCTACAGTCATATCCGTAAAAAAGAAGACATGACCCGGATGCTGTTTATGGTTGTGTATGATGGTGTTCATTGATCCGAACCTATGGGACCAATGCTAGGATGATGATGAAGATGAAGATGAAGATGAAGATGACTAGTTGGGCCCTGAATGGAAGACTTTCAAGTAATGTAAGGGTTATAGCCTAGGTCAGGAAGTTAAACAACTAGTAACTCTTTATTGTTGCCAAGAAAAATGCTTGAATATATCCAAGCTATCACTGGGACTTGACCTTGACTTGAATTTTCTAGAATTCTAGAATTTTAAGAATGTTACTTAAGTAGTGGGATGTCCCTGTCTCTCCCCCCTCCCCCTTTTGCTGATTGTTCAGATGAGATCAAGGCTTTTCCAGAAATGCTTACAGCTAATTTATTAGAGTAATATTGATAAAAGACTCAAACAAGTGAATGAAAAATGAGATAATTTTAGAATATTGGTTGCATTTCTTTCTCAACAAGCTAATTTGAGATTCTGAGGCTAGTTCCTTATCTCAATCAAGACAATTTTGAGGCTCTGTGGTAAGTGACTTCTTAAGTAGTGCTTTAAATGATACGAAATGGGATTGATCTCCCTATGTTGCCAGATTATGGAATTTTTGCCCTGATTTCTGAATCCCAGTTGGTATTCATGCATGCAGTCTGCCAGTCTTAAATGAGGCCTTGTTTAAAAACTGCCTCTGTTTAGTGACTGTTTGAAGTTACATTGGCACTAAAAGTAACTTATGACCACTCCTTACATCTACAACTGTTGCATCTTTACAGTCATATGATCAAAATTCAGGCATTTTACAACTGGTAGGGATTTGTGATAATCTCAACTGGCTTCTGACAAGCAGAGCCAATGGAGAAGCCGGCAGTAAAGGTTGCAGTCACAACAGCCAATTGTGATTCACTTAATGAAAAATTGGGCAGTGATCTATCTCTGTCACAATTGCATGATCTTTCACTTAGTGATCATGACACTTAGTGATGGAATTGCCAGTCCCGATTATGGTTGCTAGGCAAAAATACCCTTATACTTGTCTGTCCTACAAAGTGACTGTTATAGTACTTTCTATATTTCAGATGACTCCTATTTCTTCTTCCTTGATTACAGATAGTCCTCGAGTTACGACTACAATTGAGCCCACAATTTCTGTGCTAAGTGAAACATTTGTTAAGTGAATTTTGCCCCATTTTATGACTTTTCTTGCCACAGTTGTTCAGAGAATCACTGCAGTTGTTAAGTTAGTAACACGGTTGTTAATTGAATCTGACTTCCCCATTGAGTTTGCTTGTCAAAAGGTCGCAAAAGGTGATCACATGACCATGGGACACTGCAGCCATCATAAATATGAGTCAGTTGCCCAGTGCCTAAATTTTGATCATATGATCATGGGTAAGCTACAATGGTTGTTAATATGAAAAATGGTCATGAGTTACTTTTTCAGTGCCATAGTAACTTTGAACGGTCACTAAATGAACTGTTGTAAGTCGAGGGCTACCTGTATTGGGTCTTTTGGTTTGCTTAAGATATTTTGAAAATATGTTTTGATAAAAACTTCAGTGTTCAAAACTTCAAAAACACATGGAAACGATCACAATTTCAACTGGGAAACGGTTAACATTTTAGTTCAAGTCAAATTATTAAATATTGTATAGCCAGCAATCCCCATTCTCCCTCCCACTGATGATGTTACCTAATTGCACAATTAGACTTAGAGTAACTTTATTGTCACTTTATATGTATACTAATCGGCATACATTAAAATGAAACTTCGTTGCATACAGCTCTCAAAAGGTCACCACCTCCAATATACACTACATAAACATGACAAAATAAATAAATAAATACAAAATTATGCATATAGCCACATATATTATATAAAACAAAGAAACAACACAGTCTAGTCCAGATGTATACATGTACATGGTGAGAAAAACGAATCTTGCGAGTTTACCAGACAACTGGCATAGGAAACAAAGTTGTTACAAAATCTGATAGTCCTGCTAGAAATACTTTGAAACCTACTCCCAGAGGGGAGCAACAGAAACAGACCGTAAAGTGGGTGTGTGGGGTCTCTAACAATGCTTTGAGCTCTAAGCACATAATGCTTATAAGCAGCATCCTGAATAACAGGGAGAGAGCTTCCTATAATCTTCTCGGCTGTCCTTACCACTCTTTGTATGGATCTTCTCCTCACCCCGCCACCCATTTTGGGCCTGGCAAACCTCCCTGAAGCCTCCTGGGACCAAAAACGGGCTGTGGGGAAGGACAACCGCCAGAACCCGGAGTGTGTCAATGAAGTGCCCCCCCGCCCGCCACCAAGAACAAGCCAGCGCAGCCCCCTGCCCCTTCTGCCAAGGGAGCACGCCCGCTTCCCGGCTGGCACGTCTCTTACCCTGGCGCCGGACAGATGTTCCTTCGGCATGGACTCCGCTCCTGCGGCAGCACTACTTGTTCTTGGTGGCTGGCAAGGGGGAGCGGCGGCTCTCTTCCAGAATCCTGGGCGCAAGCAGCAGGGTGACAACTGCTGCCCTCCCTCACCAGCCACCGAGAACAAGCAGCGATACCCCTGCTACTTTCCTGGGGCTGTGCAGCAGATTTCACCCTGCCACTTGCACCCGGGATTCTGGAGGAGAACCACTGCCCCCCCTCGCCAACCACAGAGAACAAGCAGCGATGCCCTGCTACTTTCCTGGGGTTGCGGGCCTGTGCAGTGGTTCTCACCTTGGCACCGGACTGATGTTCCTTCAGCATGGACTCTGTTCTCCTCCAGAATCCAGAATATTAATATATTAATATTAATATTAATAAAACTGTAATAAAATAAAGAATGAAAACACAAAATGGAGATTTTGACTTAAATCTATTAAAGTAAACTTCTTTGAAGGCCAGTAATAATATGGCTGATAGTTTTCAGTTGGAAAAGAATAAATCACCAGCTATTATCACAAAATCTCTCGTAATGCAAGTTGAAACACTTAAGTTTGATTTTGTTTCCTTTTCCCCTTGATTTTATTTAACTATTTAGCTTTTCTATTAACTAATACTTAATTTAATGAATCAAATTACGTACTTTTAGTTTGATTCTTAAGACCTAATTCAACGGTTGATCACTGTTGATTTGCAAGACAGTAAGATTAATAAATTTTGATTCCAAAAACCTTCACAAACTTTTCACAGGATGAACTTGTTTTGTTCATTCTATTTAGCAGTCAGTAAAACGATAAGTAAAATATAGCACTATGAATATCATCAGAATACAGAATAACAGAGTTGGAAGGGACCTTGGAGGTCTTCTAATTCAACTCTCTAATCGGGGAGGAAACCCTATATCATTAACTGATATACCTATCAAGAGTTGAGTTAATGTCCATGGGGCTTGTCTCACTATCACCGCTAAGAATACTAAGAAACTGGAATCTAGTGATAGTTTTTGTCATATGTGACAAGATGAGAAGTTCTAAATATGAAGAGACATCAAATGCAGAAATGAGAACTATAAACAAGATTTCTTTGTATATTATTCCATAGTTTTGCATATGAAAAATGATCCATTTGTTCAGCTTGTCCCCAGTAAAGGCCATGCAAATTGGAAATTATGGGAGTTAAAATACAACATAATGCAATTTATGCCTTATAGTGAGCATTTATTTACAAAACCAATAGCCTTACCTTACCCATTGAAGTACTGCTGCATCTTGGCTATGCTACTGTAGAAAAGTCTTTTTGAAGGTTAACCTTGTAACCTGCTCTAGGGAAGAAATATGCCAGATTGTTTAAGTAAATCATTGTAGAGAGCCTAATCTTTTACCCCAAGACATAAATCTACCACTTTGCATTGTTACATTAAAAAACACACACATCTTAATGCATCAGTGGCAATCACTGTTCTGAGACTGAGGTGATAGGATTCATTGTAGACACAGTTTGTCCCAACAAATAAAAGCCTTTGGTACAATGGAAAGATCTTGTGTTTCCTAAAGAATTTCTGGATCTGAGTAAGCATTTTGTTGGTATGAGACTCTTGTATATAGAAATAAAATTAAAATATAGCAATGGATCAGCAAATGTTCATTTTTATTTCAGTAAAATTACTGTCAATATAAAATATAAAGCTACTTTATGATTTTAAGTACTATCTTAAAATATTCAACATTATTATGTATAATATTTGCTTTAAATGTTGCTATAATGAAAGAATAGAGGTGTGTGTGTGTGTGTGTGAGAGAGAGAGAGGGGGGGGGAAAAGAGGAATGCTGCCAACTCTGCTTTATCAGTTAACATTGTGTGTTTAGTCTCATCTATTATTATTTTGGTTACATTGTATTTGGTAGATGATATAAGCTTTGCTTAGTGCAATTTTTATGTGATTGATGTTTAACACTTAATTAGTAATAATGTGAAACAATGTACAGCTATTCATTCATTGCGTTGATTCTAAGAGCTACTGTTTGAATCATTGCTAAAACTCATTATGTTCCATGGCACATTCACACAGGAAATTACTTGAAGTAACAAATAAATTTTATTTTCAAAATTAATTGGACAGATCATATAAAGGTAGCTGTGTCCACTTTTTCCAGTCTCTTTTAACATAACAGTTATTGTGCTGTGGAAACTAATTACATCTTCTATTTAGTTTTTGGCTTGTAACATTGTATTCCAAAATAGCTGAAAGTATTTAAAGCTTTTAAACTGTACTCTTAGGCGGCATATGTAAAAGCACAAAGTTGAAATAATAAAGTTTTGAACAGGGGTTCTGGGCTTTTACTATGATCTGTTCATTGTCTCGACTCACTTTTGAAAGGCAGTGTAAATGCTGAGGTAGATACCCGAGGTATCTACACTGTATTTTCTACAGGTGGGCCTGAAGACAAAGTTGCAGCAAACTTCTGTATTTAAGCCATCAATCCCAGCTAAATAACTAAGTAGCAATCCAGTAAAAACAATATATAAACATATGAAACATTAATAAAACAAAAATAACCATTGTCAGTAGTCAAAATCCATCCTTGGGTCCAGCTTACACCATTGTAAGAATTCTTCACCTTCACGCTGTCTCTCCAAACACAGTGACAAAGCCATGTCTTTAAGGGCCTTCTGAAAGCCTGGCATGGTCAGGGCCAATCTAAGAGGCTATTCCAAAGGATGGGTGCCAGGGTAGAAAAGGCTCTCTTCCTGAGCCCCACCAGATGACACTTTTTCCACAGATGAGACCCATAATATACCTCTCCTGTTGGTCTGGATGGGATGGGTAGATGTAACCAAGATGAAGTGGTCCTCCAAATTAACCTGATCCTGTGCCTTATAGATCTTTATAGGTCAATACCAAAACCTTGAACTGAACCTAAAAATATACTGGCAACCATTGCAGCTTGTGTCGCTCAAGTATAATGTATTCTAATGAAAGAGTGCGCATAATACCATATAACCATCAAATATTGTGCCCACATGTGCTTCATATTACTATTCCTCATAAGGAGACTACAGGACAGTGATCTTGTGTGGGTTTGAACTCTGAGAGATGAAGGGATCAGTCATCAAGCTCACAACCACAGTGGAGCCTTTTAAAAGATACTGAGTTTGCTAACCTCGGTTTCTAACCATTTTAGGAAATTGCTTATTTAACCATCTTAAAAGCTATTAGAGATATTTGGAACAACATGTTTAAAAGGCTACTTAGTGAGCCCATTTTTATTTCGGAACAAAAGAAAGTTAACTATAAGTTTAAGAACTTGGAAAAAATTGAAATAAACGGCAAAAAATTAAGTAAGATTTTGAAGTAAGAATGCAAGAATCAAGACAAATTTGGAACATTAAAACTTTTACAATAAGATTTTGAAACTTAGTATTTGGAAATTATTATATAAAATAAACAGCATTTTATAGGAAACAATTTTTGTCCACTATAAATCAAAACAGAGATTAAAGATACAAAGAAGCTTTTGTGATGAGACAAAGAATTGAGAGATCAAATGCTATGACAATATTTGAATGAATTAAAGTTTTTCAGAAGTAAAAGAAAGGAATATAAAGTTGGTTTATTTGATCAAGGTTAAAATAAGACATGTTTTTATAAAGTGTTTATAAACCCTTAATGGATTTTTTAGTGATACCAGGATTGAAAAGTTGGTATTTTACAGATTTCCTTACATATAAGGGATGCATATGGAAGAAGAGATATCTATTTATACTTAAATAGGGGTGGAGTGCTACCAAACTTGTTTAGACTTGTGAGGAAGATTGGAAATCACTTCTTTATATGTTTTTTTCTTTATCTCACTTTTTTCTTTTCTTCCTTCTTTACAATCTTCTCTTTTTACTTTCCTTTCTATCATAGTTTACTTTATATTAGTTTTATTACTGTAATTAAAATATTCATTTTAAAAAAATGGAAGTGTGACAGCAACATCCGGAAGAAGGAGTATGAGAAGCAGGAGAAGTACCAGGACCTGAAGGAGGATGTGGAAAGTTAAGGCCAAAGTGGTCCCTTTGGGACATTGACTCTTAAGCTGGGAGTTTTCTGTTCAAAAACTTGCAATGGTAGGAACAGCTAAGCTACTATGCAAATTCCCAGGCCTCTTGTAGAGGATTGAGAAAGACATACTACCCGCAAATGTCTGAAGACATTTTTTTTTTTAAAAAAGTAAGATGGAGATTTTAGATGGCTATTAAAGTAGTAATTATTAGATGCAATATAACATAAAAAGAGCCGAGGTGGCGCAGTGGTTAGAGTGCAGTACTGCAGCTACTTCAGCTGACTGCTAGTTCAGCAGATTAGCAGATCAAACCTCACTGGCTCAAGGTTGACTCAGCCTTCCATCCTTCCGAGGTGGGTAAAATGAGGACCCAGATTGTTGGGGGCAATATGCTATTTAGTATACTGTCTTTGGTGTAAGCCGCCCAGAGTCCTCGGAGAGTGGGCGGCATAGAAATATGAATAATAAACAAACAAACAAACAAACATGGAGAATTGCTGGTGTTGAATGGAGTTCAATTTGAATTGAGCAGCATTATATCATAGCTAATATGATTACAAAAAAGATGTTATCAATAACTTCATTGTGCTATTGCAAAATAATAGCTTTTACACTAGTTCTCAAAACACTACCTGGTTTTAATCTACGCTTGTAATAAGTAGTCAGTATTTTAATGTCTTGTGCCATGAAAATAACGATATTGTTGGATTTTCTCCTTGCCTAAAACTTGGACTTTAGCATCATGTCTCACCACCATAGATGGTGCTTTTTTCTAATTTCTGATCCTGCAGAGTCTGAGCCCATGAACATGCCATAGAATTGAAAGACGCAGGATGACAGACTAAACGTCTGGATTATTTTTTCATGGGAGAAATGCAATGATACATAAATTGACTTCTCTTCTTCTAAAGCAAATTTAAGCAAATAAAACTCTTTTTTTAAAGCAAACCACTGTGAGGTTTTTGCATGAAATGGATTCGCAACTATTGTTCACTAAAATGCTAATCTTGCCTGGATATGAGAGATATCATCAAATTCAGAATAAAACGTCCTATAATACATTGAACAGAGTTTTTGTTTGTTTTGGTTATGTTTCAGATAATAATTCCCTGGTTATTGGTAATAAGTATGCCTTTCTCTTTTTCACTGCATTTTGTTTGGAAATGAAATATTATCTCAAGGGACCTCTACAGTGGATCCCAGTGCTTCCTTAGACTACTGTATCATAACTCTTAAAATTGTAAGTGGAGGCTTGAAGATCTCCAGATACTTGTTAGTTGAAGTAGCATGATCTGAAGGCTCCTGAGGTATTCAAATTGATCTGTGTAGAAACAACTGCCAGAGAAAGCAATTATGGCTTGTTCCTAGCGAACGTTTGAAAATGTTGGCACAGTGCTTTATGCAGTCTTTCTTACGTTTCTTTTAGCACAGAAGAAGTTGGGAGAGATGTTTTAAAAATGTGTGCTGAATTCTCTTGAGACAGCAACAGACCGCTTAATATTTTGGACTGTAGTAGTATTAATGAAGAACTCCTGTCAACTGCCTTGTTTAAAATGCTCGTGAACCACATTTAATATGAATACAGATGCCCCTTTCTCTTTCTCTCATGAGAGAACTTCAAATGTTAATACAGTGTGGAAATAATAAGAAACAGAGAAATAGGAATATCAGATGCAGAATAGGAATATACTATATAAGAATTCTTTTTTCCTTTAATGCATATAGATTAAGTTAATAGTTGCTTTTTTCCAAGCTTTCCATACATGATACATTTTTTTAGTTTGAATAATCAGAGCAACGGAATCTCTTAAGTACAAAAAAATACGTTGTAAATTGAGATTTACAATGTTCCCCAATTTTTTCATTGTTCGTTCCTTTTTTGTGAAATTCTAGATAACCTTCAAATTCATTTTAATTACCTTACATTTAAAATTACTTTCCTATGATCATAGTTAGAGTGTTAAAGATAGGCATAAATCAGAATAGCCCTAGATCAGGGGTCTCAAACTTGCGGCCTGTGGGCCAGATGCGTCACACATTGGCCATACCCATCCCCGGTTTACCGAAGGGGGAAAAATGTTGTGATACCTCATGTGACGACAACGTGAGTTTGACACCCCTGCCCTGATCATTTCAACCTTGCACCTAGTCCAGCAGCCTCTAATCTTCTACTCTTACATCTACTGTAGAATAGTAGACTAGATGTTTTTATGATGTCTTCAGAAGACCACGATACGTCTTCTGCAATCATCACTCAGAGAGTTTCCTTAGCTATTATAGTTAGTAGTTAGATTTGACTTGTTCCCAAATTGATTAATTGACCACATGACTGCATGCATTTAATTAATGCATGCTTTAGTTCTCATAATTTTCTTCCTGAGAAGACCAAAATAATAGACAATAAATTAGAATGAAATTCAGATAGTCATAATGTGTATAAGCTGTGCTTCTAGTACACTTTTGAAATGTTTGCTGAAAACATTGGTGTTTTCATCAGAAAAGAATGAAAAGATTCTATATTTTGAAGTTTTTCTTTACTTGTTTAGTTGTCTAGGGAACTGATTTTCCTGGTAGGAGAGAATCAACACCACTAATTTTCCATTGTATGGCATTCCATGGGTTCCCTTTCATGAGCTCAATAATTTTGCATAATTGGACTAATATTTGTTCTTTCTGATGTTTTTTTGTGAACTTGGCTAAACCTTTCAAAGGAAAAATAAAGACATTTTACTTATTATTCAGCTATGTATATAAGACCGTTGAGGTGTAGGAAACCTGACAAAGAACAAATTGCAACCTAACATTTTACATACTGCAGATAGTATTAGCAAAGGCCATGGAGACAATCATATTCAGGCTCAGCTACAGAAAAAATTGAGGACTTTGCAGTTGGGTAATTACTATCACAAGAAAGATGGGCATTGAGGAAGGACTGAATTAAGTAAGAGTATTTAGAAGCAGCAAATTATAATCGTAATTACCAAAGGTGAAGGCCATTTAAGAAAATACATTGATCTATAAGAAGTATTTAATATTTAAAAGCACAGAAATGAAGTTATAATATCAAACATGTCTCTTCCCTTGTTCTCATCAAAGGATTGATAATATACTTGTTCTGATTCTGAGTAGTATGGTGAATATATGTAACTGTAGATGTCTGGGTCTTGGGATACTTGTGGTTGTTTCACATATGGCAAAGTTTCTTGCTGAAACATTGTTTCCATGGATGAAGCTTCATATGCATACCATCCTAAGTTTATGCTTATAGCTTCCAATACAGACAAGGACAGGTTGATAACTTGCTGGTGCATGGAAATATGACTGTTTAAATAATTATTTTAAATAATACAATCCTATATTCCACCATTTGCATTTATAATATTTGAAAGAGGATATAACATATATACAGAGGTTATTTATAGAATACAATCATATAAACCTTTCTGATTTTATCAAGTTATTGTCCTCATGTGTTTGGGCACATGGATATTTCCTTTATTTTTCCCAAAACACCAATCTCCTGAGGTGTTTTTGGTCAAAAGAGAAGGCCCAAAGTTGTCCAGAATTTTCATGGCTGAGTGTTAGTCCTAGCCCAACATTTTAATTAATACAGTATTTTGGGTGTCAAGGAAGAGTTCTAAGGCAATTATAAAGTCACATAGTGCAATATATGGTGCTCATATTTAGAGTTTTAGGCCAGTCAAACTTGCTTTGGTTAACGTGATACTATCCTGCAAAAATCTCAATAGATATTCAAGGAAGGTTAGAACTCATGCTGTTGAGAGTCTTTTTTGGTATCCCTTAGATTTGCTTTTCCTAAAGTTTTTTTTTTTTTGGTAGTTCTGCAACATCTGTGTTTCCTTGTGTGTGCTGAAATATCCCCCTTTCTCAATATGTAATGCTGTATGTAATGGCAACATGTCTCTAATAATTCAATATCAGAGTCTGCTACTATAGCATGAATGTTATTTTGGTAAAATAACCAGCCTTTTTGTGGAATTTAGGTCGTGTTTGTCTTTAAATTATGGAGTAATAGTTTTGTCCTGCTGCTGTTATACAATTTTACCTATCAAAATACAGTACATGCTATATCAATTTCAGTTTTTCTTTGAAGTTCTTTGTTTGAAACATTTATTGTCACAGATAGTCCTTTTCTATGACCATTGGCAATCGGTTGTTTTTATGCAGCCTGATTTAAATAATAATTTTTTTCAAAGTTATCTTACAAATGAGATCAGAATACACTTGCACTACTGGTTCAAATAAACACCGGTGGAAGGTGTAGTTGTATTAATAATTAGTAGATTTTAGAATTCTCTATACCAGAGAAAAGCAGGGGGCATTCTGTGTTGGAATTTTAAATGAAACATCAAAGCTAGTAAAACAAAGAACCCAAGAATACTTCTGGAAACATAAAGATCCACTATTCAATTGGACTTTTCACAATATGAACTTAATAAAACCAATTGAAAAAGAGAAGAAATTTTGCTATGAAATCTTACAGTTTTAGAATTTTATACATTGTAATAAGTTTCTGCCCTTTCAAAATTTGAATATAATATTATAATTTTACAGCAATGTAGAGCTTCTGATTTTTTTTAATCTATACAAAAAGATCTTATGAATTCTTAGAGTAATATATTGTCTTCTTGTCATATATGACCCACAGCAGTGGTGGGTTGCTCCCGGTTCTGTCCGGTTCTTGAGAACCGATAGTAAAAGCGGTGGGAGGCTCCGCCCACCCACCCAGACGTCATAAGGTACGATTTGCACATGCACAGAAACATGTGCGTGCTCCCATTGCGAACCGGTAGTAAAGGTTAGTAGAACCCATCCCTGTGCAAAGAACTCTGCTTTTTAATGTGGTATATTGGAATGGTCAATTGCTCATGACAGAAAATGTTAACTTTGGGATATTGGAAATAGCTAGTTTTTGTCCTAATTTCCACATATTTTCTACTCAATGATTTTATTCCTCCAAAGTTGTACTTCCTTTGATGATCAAAACAGAATTTGCATTTTTGTGACTGAGGTATTCTGAACTAGAACACATGGATCTGAAAGATTAACAATGCAATTTTCTATTATACATAAATTATTTTATTATTACGATCTCACCTTTTAAATATATAATTCAAGGCGGTGAATGGTGTTTAAGACTTTCATTCTAGTTTAGAATGCATATGCTGATTTCACACAATACTATGTTTTGAAAGAGATTTCATTAATGTTTTCCATTGATAACTTATTCCTCCTTTTATGCATCTTCCCTCATACTAATAATGATAGGTTATTTGCATATAAATAGACTTCAGTATTTGCTGAAGCAAAGATCTAATATGTTTTTCTGTTCTATGGCCATTGTTAAATAAGTGGAGATATTGCAATGATCAGCAGTATACATTGTAGTAATTTTGTTGGTCAAATTGTTTGGAGTTCATCAAAGGTCTTTGAGAGTTTTGAACACCACGGAGGGTTTAAATCTCAATTAAAGGAATAGAACCGTGAAAATATCTCTTTTGGTTCCTATGGAGATGTTTTTATACTAATCTTGATAAGAAAAAAATCTTGAAACTTTAATATGAGCTATTGAAAATGTTGATTATGACTCTCAGGGAATCTGTTCTTAATTAGTTTTTTTTGCTCTTTTCCTTCCTGTGTTGCTTTGCCTTCTAGTATCATGTTAGGATTTTCAGAATTTAAATGTCAACAATACTGTGAGAATATTCATTAATAAATGTAGAGAAATACATCCACAAGGTCTTCTTGTCACAATTTGTTCAGTGGAAAAATCAATCTTAAGAGATCGTGAAATAATTAGTATGAAGCTTATAATCAAAACAGGATTTTAACTTTTTTTTTTCTGAATTGAACCTCAGCCATTCCAATTTTGTATGAGGAAAAAGTGTTTCAGAGTTGACAGATCTATAAAACAATAAGTTGATCTGGTTCCTCTTTTGTGCAAATTTCCTCCCTCCCTTTCTGATGAGCATGCATTTGCATTTTCACTCACAAAATTGTGCATGAATGAATGATGAGAGGGAAACTTTGATGCTGTTTCTTATTTAGGAATTTGTTTTATGTTTCAAATATACAGCTTTGGAGCAAACAGAGTGACGACAAACTCTCTTGATGAATTCCAAGTCTCATTCCCTTTCTGCAAATGATAGATAATGGTGCAGCTGAACAATAATTTCATAGACTATTAAAAGTTATTACTATAATATAAAATAATAATTATCACCTCATTGGTATGTATGAACATATGTGTACATTCTTCTGACCAGTAGATGTCACTCATTGTAAAGTGAATGAAGTTTCAGCTTTCATGGGAAATATTAACAATTACTACATGAATGAAATCACTTGAATGAAAGTTTTTGAAAACTGTGGCATTTCTCTTGGATTTTGTATTTATGTTCATACATACAGTACAATATGTACTATTTTATAGAGTTTTTATTTAATTACTTACTAGATATATTTTTATACCTTCTATCACAAAGAATCTGGGAAATTTTCAAGGACAGTATAAGCCGCAGAACATAAATACCATTTTACCCATCAGTAAAAATGAACATTCTACTAACCTAAAACAAATAGCCTCAAATAAATTCCAACGAAGATGAAAGTCAGCACGTGTGCTTGCTTTCTAGAGTAGAATTTTTTGTACAACTTTACATAAAACAAGGCCGATGGTCAGAAGAACCTTAGCGGTAAGGGGCTATCATTGAGGAAGTCTGCCACGAGACCTACAATGCTTTAACTTCATGGTTGGGGAGCCAAACCATCACTTCTTGAGATGATAACTGAAGATAGGTGGGTTTTAGATAAAGAAGACAGTCCTGAGAGTAAGTGATGCTGAGCCATACAGGATTTTATCATGGTTGTAAGTCATGAGAGTCATAAAGCGGGTCACCATTTAGACCCAATTTTACAAACTTTTCCGATTTAAGTGATTGTTAAGTGAACCTGGTGGCCATTAAACAAACTTGGCTGTCTTTAAGCAAGTGAATTGTTCACTATGGGGTGGTCTTTGCCAGAAACTTGAAGTAAACGCTGGTTTCTAGGAAAACTGTCATAAATCATGATTATATGATGGCCAGGGTGCTGCAAATGGCTGTAAATGTGGCTGATTGCGGAGCACCCAAAATATGGTCATGTGGCCATGGGGGTGTGTGATATTGGAACTTTGGGTCATAGGTAGCTTTTGGGAGTGTCCATTGTAACATTGAACAGTCACTGAGTGACCATTCAAGGACTACCTGTACCATCAGTTTGTGTTAGAACTAGAACTTCAATGTCAACCAATACAGTGTTTGTAGCACTGTTGCTAAAGCAGCCCATCCCAAAAGGAGCCAGTATGCTGTATTGAACCAGCTACAGTTTTCAGATCTTCGAGCGGAAATGTAGATTCCTGACTTAGACGTTCTTGAATTACTTTCGAAGGCAGTTTCTTCAAACATATAAAATATTTTCGCAAAATATTGTCTTTTGCTTTCTAGAGAAATCACTATGGAAGAGGTATGGCATTATGAAATATTGGACTTGAAGAAGGCTTGTTACCACTACAGTTTAGGAATGGGTTTTCAGTTGTTTACACGAGCCTTTAAAGATGGTGTTTACGTCTGTTTATTTTTTAAAAAAATCATTTATATTATATTTTTGTAAGCTACTATTTGGACTGAGTATCATACATTTATATTTCTTCTTAAATATTGCATAACTAGAAATCTATGAGCAGTGCTGGATGACCATGGCTATGTCACAAACTAGACTACCATTCTATAAAAATAGAAGCTGTGCTGTAGAATAATATCTGAGATTGTTTTCCTCTATGAAACCTGTGTCTCAACAAAGAAGAATCGGCATGTAATTTATGAAAAATATGGGAGTCTTCAAGGTGCTCAGTATTACAATGGTCATTCATTAATAATAATGGTATGGGGAATGATCTAGGACTACTCAATAAGTAAATAAATAAATGGCTGTATTTATTTTTATCATGCTGATTGTACCCAATAAAGAGTAACTCCAAACTTCTATGAAATTTCTGAAAATGGTATTAAAATGGTATTCTAGTAAAATTAAAATGATCAGTTTTACTGAAAGAGTTGATAACAATAACATATTTTTTATCATATCTCCAAGCACTATTGTTCTTTCTGGAACTGTATTGAAAATTGGCTGAACATGAATATAGAAACAGAAATGTTTATTTTTTTTATGCCACTAGATGTCCATATTTAATAAGAATTGTATTTCCACTCTTGTGTTAACCAAAACTACAATCAGCTATCATTTTGAGTAGTCCTTACAGAAACATAATTATATGCTTTATCTCACAACCAAAGTTACAGGATAAAAAGTGCAAATAATGGGGAATACTGTAGGTAAAAATGTTGTATTATTGGACTTGGATTATAAACAACAATAATTATAGGAACAGTAACATTGAAGGAAAAAGTAGGGGCATGTTCTAGGAACAAGGAGTCATAAATTAGGGTCAAAACCATTCTCAGGTATGAGATCATGAAACAATAATACAGAATAAAGAATAATCTAGGAGGCAAAAATACCTTGTTGCTTGAACAAAACTGAGCTAAAAAAATGAGCAACTTAATTCTGTTTTGTCTAACATGAGGGTCTCCAACCCCTGTCTGTGGACTGGTACCAGTCTGTGGCATGCCAAAAACTGGGCTGTGCAAACAAGCAAAGCCCCATCCATGGGATGCAGGCAGCACATGAAACCATGTCTCCTCTGATCTGTGGAAAAAATCTCCATGGAACCAGTCCCTGATGCCCAAAGGGTTGGAGACCACTGGTCTAACAAGTCTAATCAGCTTTTTCAACATTTGAAGTTACTTCCCAGAAGAGCTGTGTATTGTATTATTTTACCCTATATGACCAAGCACACTTAGATCTAGCAGCAAAGTCAGTTATAAATTAACTGAATTCTCAAGGTTAAATCCTGCACTACATTTGCTTCCATATATCCTAATTAATGAAGACTGCACCCAAGTAATGTTGCTTGCTCAGCAGAGATATATCTTGTTTATGTCTCATGTTTATCCCTGGTTTACTGTATGAAGCTAAGTGCTGACAACCAATGATCTCCGTTTGTTTTGATAAACAGAGGCAACACCTAGAAAATGCTTTTAAAAATGAGGTAGCAGTTTCAGCACATTAAAAGCAAGCACCCTGACAAATAAATTGTGCAGAGGGTGACAAAGATGACACAGGTGGGTGTTGCCTTCAAAGTAACTTTGAATATATTATACTACTTTTCAATGTCATGATTTTCTCTTGGATACAGTTCTTAAAGCTCTGGAAATATTAATCGATCGGGACATTCAACTCATTTAAGTGTAGTTCAGATACTATGCTTCCAAACATATACTAGTAGCGAACATCTCTCTTTGATTTTTTAATTTGTTTTTGAGGCACACACTCTAAAATACCCCCCAAAATAATAGTATTGTAACATTGATGTATTTTAATTCTCCTACATGGCTGTTTGAAGTCATGTTATCTATTTGTTAGTCAACTCATTTGTTATTATTTGCTGAACTAGTGTCAGCCCTTCAACATAGGTTAGATCAGGGGGTTACAACATTACTTTATTATTGTAGGGTAATGTAATCTTGAAAACCTTCCAGAGTTTCCTTCTCCCCCATCATATACCAAATACAATCAAGTTGAGTTTAAGTTCCTTTCTCATGCCTTCATCTTTCCTAGGACTGAATTGCTGTTTCTCTATTGGTTCATTGATTGCTTTCCCAAGGTCATCTCTACATTATATTCAAAATTATAATTGATAGGAAATTAGGCATTAAAAATGAAAATCAAATAGCGTATGTGTGTATATGTATATGTATATGTATACGTATGCCACCTTCTGCCGCATAGCTCCCAGCGACTGGTAAGATCCCACAGAGTTGGTCTCCTTCGGGTCCCGTCACCTAAACAATGCCGACTGGCGGGCCCGCCGGGGAGGGCCTTCTCTGTGTCTGCCCCAGCTCTCTGGAACCAGTTACCTCCTGAGGTCCGGACCATCCCCACCCTATTGGCCTTCCGAAAAGCGGTGAAGACCTGGCTTTTGTGATCTGGCGAGATCCGGCCATGAATGGCGTGAATGAGTTTTTAATGTTTTTAATGATTTTAATTTTTAAATTTTTTTTTTATAATGATTTTTAAAATGTATTGTGAGCCGCCCTGAGTCTTCGGAGAGGGGCGGCATATAAATTGAATTAATTAAATTAAATTAAATTAAATTAAATTAAATTAAATACACACAAATAAAACATCTAAATATGCATCTAATTATTCAATAATATGAATTTACAAGATTTATAGAAGAAGTTAATATTTTGATTTTGACTATCATATTATTAAGAAGTAGGCACCAAGGTACTTCAAATCCATCCTGCATTATGTTTCCTTTTATGTCAGTTTATTTCTTCCAAAAACTGGTAGACAAATGATAGTTTAACCTGGACACTCATAAAACATCCCACTCAAGTAAGCTTTAGATTTGCTTTAAGCTTAAGCAACCACATTATTCATTGGAGGTAATGTAGGTGAAACCTTTTTGCTCTTAGTAAATAAAGATTTTCTGACCTAATCAATTTTGGAAACTAGGATGCCTTCCCATATGGCGGTCAAATCTGTTATTATGGAATAAGGCCCATTTAAGTTTGGTCTGTGGAAGAAAGATCTGCTTTCTATTGCCATTATTGAAGAACGATGCTGTGTCACAGCCTATTAACATATGAGAAACTTAACATGTTCTTCTCTATGAATTTTGAAAGCCTTATGGGAGTTGAGTATAATGGATAGCTCCATTTTCTAGCTGCTACAGTGACAGTACATAATTCAATTGGTTTTGTGGTCAGGAAGTGCAACAGTAGGAGCCTTACATCTGTATCTGTGGAGATGACTACAATTTATTCATAACTTCAGCTCACAAGCATGGATGATCAATCTTTTGTCAAGCTATGAGAAAGAAAAAGGACAGAAATCCTTAGTTTCTGATTGGTGTGAGGAAAAAGCCAACAATGAGTTAACTTCTCTTATCAACCAGCAAGAGATAATTAGGTGAAAAATTTCAAATTAGAAATTTTTGGCCTATTCCTTTGGATGATGATGATGATGCTGTTTGCCTCTTTTGGCTCTGTAACTTCACCCTTAGTTTTCATTCCACTTTTAAATTCTTTATTCTACCTTTTATCTGCTATTCAACATATTCTGCTGCTCTAAAATTTATTAATTGATTCTTTCCTCCCCATTCTTCTGCTCCCCATGATTCCTTTTTTCCTATTCTGATTTTTTTTCAAGCACATTCATTTATAACACGTGGTAGCCTTTGAATAACAGACTCCATTTAGTATAAATAATGATACTATATTGTCATTGATTTAAAATACTCCTATTTCTGCCTTCTGCAGAGTGTGAAGGCAGTGAACAAAATTAATAATAGATTATAAGAGGTTACAATTGCAGTCATAATACCTTAAAACATTAGTAAAGTTTTGTGACATTCATAGGTGCTATTCAGAAAGCATTACATTTCCTGTTCACATTTTTAAGCATTGTGCATTGTATGTCTGCCATATAGGAAAACCCTCATATGTACGAATATACCTTTCTTTAGTATTCTTTTATAAGTGTATTCTTAAGTTCTGTAACAGACTTGAATTGGCTATCTCTATTGATTAAACAGCCTGGGTTCAAGACCCAAAGGCCATGCAATGGGGTAAGTTCCTGTTACTTGCCCCAACTCCTGCCCACCTAGCAGTTGGAAAGCATGCAAATGTGAGTAGATAAACAGATACCACTTTGGTGGGAAGGTAACAGCATTCCTTGCACCTTGGCATTTAGTCATGCTGGCCACATGACCACATAAATGTCTTCAGACAACACTGGCTCCCTTGACTAAGAAACGGGGATGAGCCCCACCACCTAGAGTCGGATACAACTGGACAAAAGAAACCTTTACTTTTCCATTTATTTTATTGGCTAAACTATGCATCTTGTGTGAAATAGTTTTATTTTTCCATCTTTAATTCAGTATGACTGATTCCTGCAAATGTTCATACACGAATTTGGGTATATGCTAAATATACTTCGCTTTTCACAATCGTGGATGTATCCTCCTCAATTGTATCCACAGATCATTTAGACCAGCGCCTGCCAACCCCCGGTCTGTGAACCGGTACTGGTCCGTGGCATGCCAGCAACTTCTCCGTGCAAACAAATGAAGCCCCATCTGCGGGATGCAGGCAGCATGCGAAGCCACATCCCCTCCGGTCCACGGAAAAACCTCTCTCCACGGAACTGGTCCCTGATGCTCAAAAGGTTGGGGACCACTGATATAGACCATCATTTTTTGCATGATGCCTAACTGTAAAGGGGTTTCATGTGATTTTAACTGATTCTCTACTTCCAGAGTTCAAGCATCTCCTCAAACCCCAGCCTAACACATGCTTTGTGATGATAAGTAGTTTGAAAATGACTTCATCTAACTTTTTTTTGCTACCAGGTATCCAGTTAATCTTATAAGATATTTAACACTCACCACCAGTACACATAAAACAATGCCACTGGGACTGGCATACCGTGACTCACCTTTGTAGCATGGTTCCTTTACTCTTAAAATTTGTATTCTATCATATGCCTCTTATATGCATTTTTATCTTTGCCAAACTGGAACAGGGAAGCAAGTAAATAGAAATATGGTTTGTTCATATAAAGGGAACGAATGAATTTGAATTGCAAAATGTCAGGAACAATAATGCTGGATGATGACAAAGATGATGACGTGTCTGTTAAACAAATCTACGTGTAAATGGGTCAAGAGGAAAGGGAAGATTGAGAATTTATGCTTAAATGGAACTGATGAGATCTTCAAGAAAAGAGAGGCGAGAGGTTCAAAGAATAAAATACAGTGTGTGAAGGAGTGGATAGATGTGGTAGAAGTAAGGATGGCTTGAAAGGATATGGAGCAATATATTGATTGATGTTCAATTACATGTGATTCTATCTTCTTTTATTATCTGGTTCTTTCTATTTCGTTAGCTTATTATTGCTTATTCCCTTTCTGCCATTTTCATAATATTGCTTTCCCTGAAAGTGAGTAATGCTTCCCTCTTGTCTTTTCATGTGGGAAGCTTGAAGGAAGAAAGTCAGTGGGTTAGCTGGCAGGGAAGGTTGCAAGTTGCTTGGCTAAGTCTTTACCCCTCAGTCTCCCTGCACTTGTACTGTGCTAGCCAGTTTTGCACTCTAGTACATCCTCTCCAACCTATATTGCACCCCTGTATATCCTCCCTAACATGCAGTCTTGCACACCATCTCCGATCTGTGCTGTACTCTCACACATCCTCTCTGATCCTCACTGCACCTGTACCCCTTGGTCTCCGCCCGTGGCAGCCGCCACTACTGCATTTCTCACACATCCCTTGCTCTCTTTCCCCATTTGGCAGCAGGCAAAATTCTTGCCTTATAATGCAATATTTCATCCAATTGAAGATTATAACCAAACAGTCATGAGAGTTTTAGTACTAATAGAATAACATAATTGGAAGGCACTTTGGAGGTCTTCTAGTCCAACCCCCTGCTCAGGCAGGAAGCCCTATACCATTTTAGACAAATGGTTGTCCAGTTTTCTGCCAAAAGCCTCTACTGTTGGAGCACCCACAACTTCTGGAGGCAAGTTGTTCCACTGATTAATTGTTCGGTTGGGAAATTTCTGCTTAGTTCTCAGTTGTTTCTTTCCTTGAGTTTACTAGTTACTCCTTACTAGTTTTAAATTTAAGTTAACCTTGCCCCTGTTTATAAATGAGGACTAGTAAGAAGAAACTAGATTTTTTTTTTGTATGAGTTGATGTAGAGAAAAAGGTTCATGGCAAAGGTGAACAGTAGGGTTCTGTTCCACAACAGTGAATATAGGTGTCATCTAGCATTAAGATAGCACTCATTTTCAACGCTTCAATGATCCGAAATGTCAAAAAGCTGACTTGAAGAATAGACTGGTAGACTATGGTGTTGATCTACAATTTAGATGGTTCATGGAGGGACCCTCGAAACCCAAATGGTGGGAGGAATGTGGTCAGTAATATCTGCTGAGGTGGTTACAGCATCAGTGCAGTCTGGGAAATAGTTCTGTATTAACTCTTTGCTAGAGTGATGACCTGATACCTAAGCTGTTTTTTTAAAAAAGCTAAAAAGAAAAAGAAAATGATAGAAAGAAAGAAAATTTGCATTTTTTTTTTCTGAAGAATTTTAGACCCAGAGAGATGAATTAAGTCTTCCTGGTAACTTGTTTACATAGTCCTGCATTAATTCCCAGGAGAACATCTGTATTTGCTTTATCATAAATTTACTCATCAAAGAATAACCCTAGTTATCTTGTCATAGAAGGGGTAGTTCTCTGCTGTTTCAGATAAATTCTCTTGACTCCTAGAGGAAACCGTATGCACCTACTTTGTGGCAATAACTGGGCCACAAATCAATAAGATAAATAGTTGTCCAGTAAATATTCAATATATATTCAATATTCTTGACACATATGACACATGTGAACCTGCAGGTTAGTGTTTACACTGCAATACAAGTAATTACTCTCAGTACTGTAGGATTGCAGACAATTATCAATTTAATTAATGTATATAGGTCATGGACTTCATGAAAGTTTTGATACAAATCTTTTGTACACCTCCAGACATGTTTCAATTAACCACCATATCTACTGGCCTATGCAATATTAGTAAATCAGTACTAGTACAGTGTAATTATTACACAGTGTAATATATGATTATAGAAATAAGCTGACATGTATGTTGAGTAGAAATTACATATTTAACAGGCCATATCCAGTACAATTCATGCCATCTGGGCTAGTGCAAATTCCATATGAGGTTTAATCTTCTGCCTTAATTTTTCTTCTAATATGGAGGAAAGGGATTTGCATACGTTCAGAGAGAATGTTATAGCAGCCATTAAATTTCTGTCCTTCATCTTTAATGTTGCATAATCACTTTTCTCACCCCCACCATTATTCATATTTAGCATAAGAGCTATCTGGAGAATACCTACAAAATATCACTTGCACAAGGCCAGTGTTTTACTCTACATTAAAGGTCTCCAAGCGTTTCTTTTATGGACTTAACCTAGAGTGACTTAGAGTAAAACGTGATTTCGGAAGTGCTTTGTGGAAAGCACTGCTTTCTTGAAAACTCAGCAGCTTTAATCATATCTTCCTTGCACAGATTGTTGTGAATACTCCATTGAGTCCTATTAACCTAAATGTTTTCCTTATCCAACATTTATAGCGTACGGTTCTAGAAAACAAACTCTCTTTGTTGAATTTGCCTTCTAAATTAATGGCACAAAAAAACTTACAAGCATACTTCATCCTTTGGGGGAGACATACTTTATTGGTTTCCAAGACTTCAGTATATAAAAAAAAGTGGAACAATTACCTAAAGCAAATTGGAATATTTTCTTAATGCTTTTTTAACATTCACATTTGATGGTTGTAATATTAAAAAAATAAATTAAAGTTAACTATACATTTGGGACATATCACAGAGAGAACCTACAATATCAGATGATATGTGATACAACATACTATATATTATAGTGCGTTTTGAGCAAAATCTTTGTGCAAGTTTAACAATGACAGTTATCAATAAATATTAATTTTGCTTACTTATACCAAGATTTCAACATTTATACCCTATGAAACAGAAAAAGAGAATCACCAAAAATTCACCTTGTATTTTGAACTTTCTGAAGTGAAAAGAAATCTGAACAAAAAGAATGTTATTTTGGCAGACCAAGAATCAAAATCTCTTTTTTTTCTATTTGTTTGTTTGTTTTTACCGTTGCCTTGTTTCGGGAATTACAGATTTGTGTATATAATATAATATATATATATAATGCATTTATCATTCAATGTGCATTTGTATGTATATATTTACAAGCAAAATGTAAATAGCAATGAATCAGTCTGATAGTTATTTTGCCCTCTCTCTATAGAGGAAGTGTAACATTAACTATCATGGGGGCAGGGGTAAGATTCAGCCGGTTCGGGCCAACCGGTAGTTGTGACCTGCAGATGTCCCCCCCCCCTGGTGCTATGCCATCCTATTTAGCTGTGTTTTTAAAGCTGTGCGGATGTATGCAAGTGTGTGTGTGAGCAAAGCGCATGCGCAGAATGCCATACATGCTCACATTTTCAGTCCTGGGGCGAACCGGTTGTTAATTCATGTGCTGCCCACCTCTGCATGGGGGTAAACTGGGGGGGGGGATAGGGGCTCATGTTCGTGTTCTGGGATTTACTACCAAGCAACTGATGTCCTTAGTTTCCCTAAAACACCAATTTGATGAAGCACATTCAGGGTGATTGAGACACCCCAAGTTTTATTCAAGTGATATGTCTCATAATTTGCCATGCAGCATTAAAAAATATTTTCACCTCCTGTATTAATTATTGGGGAGGGCACATCTATCAGTTAACTGCAGCAATCATCACCTGAGGAATTGATAAATTTATGGCCATGTTCAGTGTAGTAACAGTGCAACCAGATTGGAATGCAGACAGTATATGAAAGAGATTTTACTGAATTAGAGGTAGAATCCTAAAGATGTGGCTGTAGTTTTTTCAATTTAGTTTATATGGCAATGAATTGAAATAAAATCAGAGTGGCTTATAACAAAACAAAATAAAATCAATAAAACCATTAGAATATCGGCAGATCAAAATAAATTACAATAAATACATTAATGCATTAACTGAGAATCAGTGTGGTGTAATGGTTAAGGCACCAGGCTGGAAACTGGGAGATTGAGTTCTATTTTTACAGTAATTTTATTAAAGATTATAATTGCAACAGTAAATACAAACTAAAAAACGAAGAGTAAAAGAAAGAGTAGATGGTACTGAAAAGAAAAAAATAGAGAAATAGAAAATAACAATAAGTGAGAATCAAGAAAAGAAACATAAAGAGGTGACTTCTCACCCTTTATTACAAGTATTTAGTAACTTATCACCTTCTCCTAAAATATAACAAATGATCTCTTCTTCATGTATCCCATCTCTTATCTATAAACAAATCCATAAAGCATTGTTAATTCAGTCCTTGTGTCTGCAAAAGTCCATTAACAGTGACCATAAATAACATCTATTTTAACCTCAATCAAATAAATCAACTTTACATTCCTTCCTTAATTTCCATTACTCCATTCAAATAATGTTTCAGAAGTTGCTTTATTTTTATTTTATTTTTCCATTGTCCCTTCTCACAAGATTCTTCAGTATTTTAACAAGCCTCTTTTGTAAATCCAGTGTAAGAAAATGATCCAGGTCATCTACATATGCAGAGCTGATATGAAGAACTCATATATGTGTCTACACAATATGAAGTCAAATGGGAACCATTTGAATGTTCATTTCCATATGTATATTGAAATATGTATATGGAAATATGGAAATATAATTTACTTTAATGAAGATATACTGTCATGTATTACCAAGTTATTTCTGAGATTAATATTTTTGCTTTGGGATTCCAAGAAAAGGATATTTTTGCATTCTTTATGTTGGACATTATGGGAAGGAAGGAAGCCTTAGAACTACTTGGTTTGCATAGTTCTCTATTGTAATTGAAAGTGCATTAATATAAAAGTGAACTGATAACACAGTGCAAAAGGCAGAATGTCCACAGAAGAGGCAAAGGGTATTAGAAAGGCAAAAGCAGCATTTTGGCATTATGTTGCAAGACCTGATGGAAACAGCGAGAGGCTGCATACTAAAAAAATGGATGCTTTTTAGTATTGTTAGCAAGTTTTGAATGATCACAAGAGCAGTTAGAGCAAGCAGAATCAAACTAAAGTTATGTGGTGCATTACATTTAATGTATCATGGATTTTTGATGGCAAAATCCTACTTTTATGCAAAGATGATTAACACATGAAGCAAAGCTCAAAGTGTTTTTTATTCAACAACCTTAGTTGAGGAAAAATTGGTTACCTATATTATAGCCATATAGGTAGTAACTCATGGTTAATTGTCATTAGTTGCTTCCTTTTTCACAATGTCACAATGAGATACAACTTTCTCCCAATAATTTTTCATTCCCTCTCCAGCAGCAATGTAGTGACATGGTATTCTCAGTATCTCCTGTAAATCCTACCTCACTGGTCTTTCCACCCTTAAACATGGAAGTCCATAGTCCTTTCATCTCATTACTTTACCACTCAAATCTTTCATATAACTAACGACATAAATTCAAGCCTATCCTATCTTAAATTCTTCTTTAAGATGTCACGACTAGGAATTTCCAATATATTTTAGTGATTTAAAAAAAAAAACAGAGTTAATTCTTAGCTGGCATTAATAATAAAATGTATCATATTGCATCACATGTATTACATGTATAAAACATACCTTGTCATATCTTATGTATTACATATATACCGGTATGTATAGGTGAAGTATAAATTGTTATAAAATAAACAACTGCATCAAAAGGGGAAAAAAAACAACCCTTAAATATCACCTGTTTAATTTAGATAAAAGTCCTTTGTTTTTGCAACCCTTGATTGTAGATTATATATAAACATTCTGTTTTTACCTAAAAGTACTAGCAAAATGATTGGCAATTTAATTGTACAAGATCCACGTATCTCTTGTAACAAAATTTGGACAAATGCTTCATTTTGCAAAGAATCATTTTGCAGTTCTCTTTGACTGTAGTAAAAAGATACTTGGTGAGGTTTTACCGCAAAGATATCCACTTTAAATTACCCATTGTTCATGTTCTGGGCTTGTTTGCCCTGTAGCAGTGGTTGACATTTCATAGAGATTGAACCTGTATAGGGCCAGAATATATATATAATTATAAGAATCACCTTTTCTTGATTTTCCCATTATGTACCAATCATGGGAAAGGCAAGTATTTCTTAGGTGCTTTGCTACAGTAAGAAAAAAAAAGTTTATTTACTGACCTGTAATTAGAATGTGGCATTTTTGTAAATTAATTGAAGACAGCTTTTGTATAATTTGGTACTCAACAGGTGCTGCAAGATGTGGTAATGCAAGTCTTTGATCACATATTCAGCAGTATATAATAACTGAAGCCCTCCCAGTATGACCCCCAAATAAATTTTCAAAATTTAAATATGCTAAAACAGGCTTTTATTAGGGATTATAACAATATAATTATTTGTTTATATTTAACAATACAATATATTTATTATAATTATAATTTGTTATAAACAATATTTTAAATATGAAGTCAGAATTACTTTACCACTTTTGTCATCTCCCCAATTAATGTAAACTCAAGGTCACATTTTGACCCAATTTATATACAGTAAAGGGTGCCCGAGAACCGCTAAATTTATTAATTTTTCCAGGCTTTGCATTAAACATAAAGGGGCAGGCAATAATCATTATGATGTGTATTGGGTCAATCAGTCTTTCTCAAACCAGCTCATCTCATAGGATGATTGTTGTGAAGCAGGAGTATTAGGTAGCTTTTTCAACTGTGTGTGTGTGTGTAAGAAACATCATGAACACTTACCCACTTAGGACCAAAGAATAAAAGAAATATACTAGGTTTTTTTAATTATTAAGCAGTGGCATCTTACAGGACCAAGATGTGCCTTCTTTGTTGTGGCTCCTATCTTGTGAAGCAGCATCACCTCTCCCTTAAATTGGCATGGCCCTGATCCTGTTGCCTTTTCAGAATTTTCCTTTGAATATACTTTGGGTTGTTAGGTGAGAAACAATATCCTGCCTCAAAATAATACTGTCTTGATTCTATTTGGCATGGTATGATAAGAGTAGTGAAAAACTCTGGAGGCTTTCAAAATTCTGTTATTACACTCGTTAGCAAAAGTTGCATTTCTGTAAAATACTTGCATTGTCTGTTTCTTGACCTCATTTAGCAATATGGTAACTGTATAAATTTTTGAGAGGGAGAGGGGGAGAGAGAGAAGTCAAAGCTACTATGGAGAGAATATGTAGAGGCTTAGCTTCCCTTCTGGTTTTTTTCAGCCCCACCCAATGTGGGCTCAGAGTAAAATCAAAGAAATATTTAATGCAGTCTGTAGGTGTCCTCAAAAGCCTTATTTCTGTATAGCAGTAGCAGCAGGAAGAGACGCTTAACCTGATGATGATTCTTTCTTCCATTTTTTTCTGCAACACCACTAACCAGGGAGTTCAGTAGCTTCATACAGTTCTCTGTAATTCCTCTTTGATTAGGTTAGTGGGTTTTCATTACTCTGGCCACCTCTAGTCTATAACCTAATTAAGCACATTGTGCAGAGATTAAGTCTAGGTTAAAAAAAAAAAAACATTACGGCACAATTATTACTAGTCATAGGGAGGGAGAAGATAGTTTAGGTAGGTACAATCATACCAACAGAATAAGGGAACTTTCTGTTTAATTGAGCAAAATTACTCCGGCTTAAAGAAAGCCTCTTAATGATTGTGCCATTTACTCTAAAGGATTCATGAGAAATTTGTGGAACTCAGTTGGGTTAATATGCAAATCTGTTGGATTTTGAAGCTTGAGTGTTGTGTTGCACTTTTAATCTCCAACGGGTTTCAAGGTATTTAAATTGCATATAATCCTATGCTTTTGATCTAAAATAATGTTCAGAAGTAGCTCCTGTGGAAATAGGTTCGTTCATGAATATCTGCAGCTATGATGTTGCCGAGATAATAACTTATTTGTCTTTTCCTAACCTATAAACATTTCTGACATCGGTTGAGGTTTTACTGCCTACGTCAGTGAATTGTTCAGTCTCAACTATTTTGAGCCCCACAGAGAAAAGGTGATTGTAAATATAATAAATACAAGCCGTGAGGTGTATTTTGCTAAGATCACTGCTTATTGTCACTGTGTACAGCTGTCACATGCTGACCTTTGTTACTGTGAGTTTCATCTTGCAGTTTGAGAGAAAGAAAGTCTACTTGCTCAATGAAATACTTTTTTTTTGTTGTGGTTCTCTTTCTTTTTGCACCTCAGAATTTGATAGACACCTACCACAAAAAAAGAACAATTTGTTCATACCCTGCAGATAATATTTCACAAAGGAAGAAGTTATTCTTGGCAGTGCCTGAGAATGTCTTGCAGGCATATAATGCTGTAGCATTGTTGAGACCGAGTGTGGGTCTTTGCATGGCCTGGTTTGGACAGTAGCGCCTAGACTTCCTAGGTAGTTCTGCTGGTAACTTTCCCTCAAAGAAGTCTATTGCAAATGTAGAAAACATATATCAGCCTGTTTATGGATAATTTAGGTAAAGTTTATATTTTCTAAAAAAAGAAAAAGAACCAATACACATGAGATATTACATTCTGATAATAACATAAAGGATTGCGGTAATGATGTGAACTGTTTTCATTTTATGTTACTCTGGAATGCTAACTCTCATAACTTGTTTCTTTGTCACAATCTGTATAGTTTGATGATAAACCTCATGTATGAAGAAAATATGAATTTATCTTTCTGCATTTCCTTTTTTATTTTTAGGACCAGGGACTTACAGCCCAGTAGTTGACCAGCCAACTACTGGAGCAAAATTGTCTTCTGGAATGACAGTCTGGGTTTCTCAAGAACCACGTTTTAAAGATGCAAAAGTCAGCAGTCCTGGGCCTGCTTCATATGAGGTGGGTTGACAACACAAAGTTATTTGGCAAATGGTTAAACCTGGTCATCCCTTCTAATTATGTACATAATAACCTGCAATACTGGTGTCATTTTGAGATCTAACATCAGGAAAGCAAAAGGTTGGATTTTTTTTTTCAAGACAGGAATATGGCAACCAAAGAATGTTGTATCTATTACAATGTCAAGTTTGTGCTATAACAGCAGGTCTTCCGAGGGAGTTTGCAGGCTTGGTTAGAAGCATTTGGTCCATGGAGGAAGTGTACAGTTAGTTAAAAGGCTACATATAGGGTTTTATGTTGTTCATGAGATGTTGATAAAAGACGTAGCCTAGAGATCATTATGAAAATGATATGATTGAACATGTTAAAATATGGCTTAAGTGCCTTTTGATTGAGATGAATTGGCTAGAGTAGCTGTTTTAATTTGGTGTTGCAGATATGAACGTGCCTTAACTTAAACTTTTTCCCAAAAGGTTAGATCAGCGTTAGCGAACCTTTTCGGCACTGAGTGCCGAAACGGGACTGGGCGCGCATCTGCAGGGAGGAGCGGGGGGAGAAGCACCAGAAATCAGAAGAGCAGCTCCCCGGTGCATGGGAGTGTTGGAAACCGGAAGAGCAGTTTCAGCTGAGCTTCTGGTTTCCGGCATGCGCGCCGATCACCTGGTCTTCCGGTTTCTGGCACGCATGTGTGCGCGAAGACCATGTGTGCCAAAACCCAGAAGAGCAATGTGCAACGGTTGGTGTGCCCGGAGAGATGGTTCTGCATGCCAGTTCCAGCACGCGTGCCATAAGCTCGCCATCACAGGGTTAGATGATTTCCAAAACTGTCACATAAAGGACCCTAATTTGTAGAATTTTTGATGTTATAAATGTATGGCATTTTCTGCAGAGTGAAGCTAGTCAAATATTATTCTATTTCCAAAGACATTTATTCTTTTGCAGTTAAACTGTGTAAAATGAAATATAGGTTTTGCATTCTGGAGCCCAATTTATCTTACTTAGATCTACTTGTTACATGTATAGTTTAATCTTGTATGGTATAACCTTTATTGTGAGCCACTAAAGAATTTGGTAAAGAAGTAGGATACGAATTTATGTATTGGTAAAGATTTATTAAGTAGTCAGGGAGCCTTTATCCACCAGTTGTGATCCTACCTGCGATAACACATGCCCCATCACTATTTACTTAATCACTATTTGCTTTTATCACTGCAATATGCATTGCCTTTGAAAGCTATTTGGAAATTTTAAGTAGCTCAGACCACAGTAACCTAGTTGTGTTTGGGTATCCATCATCAGGAATATAGTATATCTGTGTTTTAGACTCTGCACTTGGTTACTATTAGCTTCAAAGTGAAGTGTTGGCTTATATTTTTAAATATCTTTGGCCTCAGAGTGCTTGCAGAAATGTCTTCTCTGTTTAGCTATGTCTCCCCCCACTCCCCCCCCCCCGCAAGTTAGCACTCCTTGGAGAACCACATATGCCCCTCTCCACATTTTTGTAAGAAAAGGCATGACTACACATTGGAATGCCATTTCTCCAAAATTTGATATGTTCTGACTCAACTGGAGTTTCTACAAGCTAAAAAAGAGAGTTATTTCAGGTAGTCAGTGATGGGATCAGCTGCCTGCCATCATACTGATTAATGCCTGTTAATTCATTAATAAATACCCCCCCTCCCCACACTCAATCCATAAGAACAGATAAAAGCTGAAACTACATGGACAATGTGGAATAAAATGATTTAAAAATGCCAGAAATCAAACAAAATAGAACCCAAAAGTACAACAGTATATTGACTCCAGGGAATAAAGCCATATTTCCCCAGAAACCTAGCACAGAGAGCATTATTCTTATCTCTGGAAGATGCTATTAATTTTTCTAATCCAAAATGTTGAGATGCTAATATGGCTATAACTGGTAAATGCCTTTAAATGCTTTTCATGCATGATAGATTAAATAGTACAGAAAATATAAGCACCAAAGCCCTCCCGTATTATGTATATTTGTGGTTTTCAGCTTCTGAAATATTCTTTCTCTTGCAAAGTTTTTGTGGCTATTTGCATGTATAATTGCCCAGAAGTAGGCCAAGACTATCCTGATCAAGGAAATCTTGGAAAAATAGCACCAACTGATTCTTTTTTTCCTGGCTATGATTCCAGGCTACCAGAAATGTATTTCCATGCAACTCTTCTTCAATTATATTTTGCAAGTTTTCATTATTACAGCTGGCTCTAGGCCAGATAGGAGGTTAATGATACACTTTCAGAAGACAATGAAATGTTCCATGTATATATTTTATGTGCTTTTTTGTTCTAAAATGCTGTCAGTTTTAATCTGAAAGATAGTCAATATTCTTATTATATCAGTGCTGTTATATGGACCTTTATGAATGGAGTAATTCTCCTTAGCCATCCTGGCATGGCTATGAATGAATGTTCCTACATTTCTTTTAGACAGAGAGAAGAGAAAAGGAAAGAATGAGTGATTTATCCTATACTAGCTAAAATATAGGCATTTATTTAAATAAATTGAATAAAACATTTACTGAATTTTGTTACATTGAAATATAGGCCTAGTTCATACTGTCAATGAAAAATGTGAATAATAGTTCGTATTGCCAAATGTATTCTACCTTTCTGATCTTTTCCAATGTCACTAATATCAAGTATAGCAGAGTGTCTGTTTCACTTAATAAAGACACTTCCAGGTAAATTCATCCAGAGTCATGTTTTTAAAATTAATACACTTCAATTGCTCTGTATGAATACTATGCTGGCAATATCCCTTGAAAGGGCACTGCAGGTCATAGCAATATGCACTAACCTCCTCTTCATTTATTTTAGTCAAAAGGCCTAATGCAAAACATTATGTAAAAAACCAATTCCAGAGCTGGTCTAAAATGGAACAAATGTAATCCTTTCTTTAAATCGTCTTTAAATCAACCCACAAAAATACAACTCTGCAGATGAACGGATAAATCTATACAACAAACAAGCAAGAAGACATGCATAATAATTTTCTTTATTAGAAAACTCTGTCCAGAGTTTTTCACCAAAGACTTAACTTGTTCAGTGTAACCTTCCCTAGTTGATGTCCATATAGATACTAATGGATAAACTAGAATTCTTAGAATAACCAGCCTGCACATGGCTATCCAAGCAGTATAGACAGTATCTAAATCATATGCAAACAAACAAAACTGGTTTTCATCTTATATCTTATTTATTGCTTATTTTATACTTAGCCATATCATTTATTGCTTCTTTTATACCCAGCCATTCATCTTGAAAGTGTCGCAGATTATTAAATTAAAAACTAGAAAGGAATCCTCTTCCCTCAGAACTATATAAAGAGGTTGAAGAAATATATATGTTGATATATATGTAAATATAAATATATAAATTATATATTTATAATTATATAAATTATAAAGATATTATATAAAGATATAAATATATATGTTATATATGTTGAAGAAACGAGAGGAGTTAGAATGGGAAAATACACCAATTCTTGAAGTGTTACCAGTCGTATAATAACTAGCTGTGATTACATGGTTTGCTCAGTGAGACCGAGTCACATCATCAGTCAATAGTAGTTGTTCCCCATCGAATAATTAATCTTGATTGCCTTAGTCAGACCCCCAAGCTTTAAGTCAATATTTTATTATGTCACATGAATTGTCACATCTCTAATCGGGGGCTTTGGGATTAAAGTAATAGTTAAATATTCAATGGGCTATAAATACTAGAGATGGAAAGTAAGTGACTTACAGACGGGTATCCACATACCATTTAAAATAATAGCAATAATAATAATTACACACACACACACACACACACACCTATTAGGCTGTTTGTTTTGGGGTATGCAAGATGTAAAGCAGAGAGTAAAACATTGTAAACCTAACAAAAATTGGGTAGACATTATCATTAAGTTCACATCAGCACCATTCACTGTACCTTTCCAAATTTTTCTATTACATCCTTATGTTCACAAATCCATATTCTGCCCTCTACATTGCATGGTCTCCTTTTAATCTCCTTTCAATTTCAGCATCTTAAATCTAAGCACTTTTTGAAAAACATCCAGCAGCGTAATTTATATTTTATTTTTCCACAGATGTGCAGGTATTTACTGCAATGGTTAATTTATATACTGTACTTACAAATTAGTATCATTTAAAACAATTTCTATCTATTAGCCATTTTTACAACAGTTCTGTCATGTTGACTGTCACCTCTTAATTTTGACAATATAAAAGTTGATGTCTTTTAATATTCTGAAAGATCAACATGACTGTTCTTTAATGAACATTTTTTATGAAACATCTTTCTGCTGTTGGAAAATATATTTTTAATTAGGTCTTTGGCTTAACATAGGCTATAATATGAAAACCTGGAAAATTTAACTGAAATGAAATAATTCTGTAGAGGGATGTTTTTTCATTTGGAAAGTGTTACTACTTACAGGAAATAGTAATAGCACTTAGACTTATATACCGCTTTACAATGCTTTATAGCCCTCTCTAAGTGGTTTACAGAGTCAGCCTATTGCCCTCAACAATCTGGCTCCTCATTTTACCCACCTTGAAAGGATGGAAGGCTGAGTCAACCTTGAGCCCGGTGAGATTTGAACTGCCAAATTGCAGTCAACAGAAGTAGCCTGCAGTACTGCACTCTAACCACTGCACCACCAAGGCTTATTGTTATAGGCAATATATTTGAGCTTTTGTTTACTAATTTATCTAATATTTATTCTTAAAACTGATCCAGAAGGAACGTGGGTATTTATTATGTTACATTATATACTACCAGACATAGATCTGTTGAAAAGATAATATTTAAATGTACTTAAATGCTTGAATTGTCAGTATGGTTAGCCATAAGGAAAATTAAGGACGTAGAATTCTAAGCAATGTTCTGCTAATTTATTTATTAAACAAATTTATAAAGCCACCCAACTCACACTCAGGTGGTTTCGGGTGGCTTACAATGTTAATGTACTGTTACACTAACTTTACAGTAAAACTAATGTAACCTTCCTCATGTACATCCACACATTTTCATAGTAGAAACTTAATGTGTATTCAGATGATTTAAAAAAAAGTATCCTTTCTCTTTAATCCTCCATATATATAGTGCCTCTGTGGTGCACCAGTAGTCTTAAACCTGATTTGCTCATTTGCCTTTCATAATCTGTGTGATGGATTACTGTCTGAGAAGACAAATGAGGACAAAGAAATTGGGATTCTGTAGTTGAACGGGCCAGAGCATCTCAGCAAATTTATGTTGTGCACTAAATTGCTTGCCAGTTCTCCCATGAACTGCATACACTCCTTTCAGTATACTTCAGATCTTTGAAATGCAGTGACTTTGGTGATCAAAACATAGAGGTCCGTGAACAAATGAATCAGAATTACATCATTGAAAGACTGTAAAATATGCTTTAATGGAATGTATAGAGCTTTCTACATCATCCAAACTGCATATGCTGGTGAGATGTTAGCTTCTGATTTATTTATTTTTGTTTTTTGAGAAAGAGAATAAATTATTAATTCATTTTTCCGGGTGACTCTAATGGCATTCTTCCCCTGACCATTGTTTGCCAAAATGTTGTGGATTTTAGATTAATTGTCAATGAAGCTTTGAAAATAAACCTATCATGATGCTATAAAGACTTAAACCATGAGTTAGTGCTATGTTGATATGCTGAAAGGAAAATCAGCTGAGGCTTCAAATCTCAATTGCTGTTTGTTACAGCTACCACTCCAGCTTATTGCTCAAGTGATAATTTTATTATACAGATAAATAATTTGTCCACAGCCATGCAACATGAATCAAAGAACTATGCTTCTACAATGAGCAGCTGTGATATTGGGCAGAAACCTGTGGGTTTAGATCTACATTAGCAGTCTCTTGCCTTATAATGTACTGTAGACTGTGCTTTGCAAGTGTGATGAAGCCTGGCCTGATAACTTCCTGCAAGTGTGATGAAGCCTGGTAACTTCCTGTTCCCGTTCATGTAGGAGGCACTTCTGGGTTGAAAGAATTAGCCAGTGACATCACCTTTGCCCGGGGGATGCCAGTGGGGGCTTATTTCATGTTCCTCACAAGGAGCTGGAACAAATGATGGGAGCTCACCCTGCCACATACCAGCACATGGGTCTTGAACTTGCTAACCTCCGGCCCAGCTTTCTAACCACACGAGCCACTGTGCTTCTCTGATTGTAACTGAGACTTTTAAACATAGTTTTGATTTTCTTTCACAGCAGGAGTCAAAGAATGAAAAAAAATATGGCTTGCTAGATACTGTACTTTAAAGCAAATAGACAAAAGCTAAAATGTTACCAAATAACTATTTTCATTGTCAGAAGCAAAGGGAATTGAATTAGCAGGTAATCTTTGCAGCGTTTTGGAAAAAAAAATAGGAAGAAAGGAGATGGTTTTGATGGATTGATCGTGCCCCATCAAGTTGTTGCTGACATCTAGCAACCACATAGGTAGATTTTCTCCATGAGGAGCAGTTCCTAATCTGGTCTTTCAGGTTTTCAAATGGTACACTCTTCACACTGTAACTTGAATCCTTCCACCTTGCCGCTTGTCATCTTCTCTTTCCTTCCACTTTCTCAGTATTAGAGCCTTCTCTAGTCATCTTTGCATTATGTATCTGAACTAGATCACTTCTTATTACACAAAGACCTAATTCTGATTTATCATATTTATATTGCCACCCATCACATGACTCTGGGAAATATATAAACAAACCATAAAAAAGAAAGGAAAGGCCCACCTCCTTGTTTTATCAGATACAACTCCTTAGCAGATGGGACCCACAGTATACCTCTTTTGTCAGAACTGATGGGATTGGCAGATGTAATCAGCAAGAGGTGATCTCTCAGATAGCATGGCTCCAGACCATGAAGTTGACAATACACCAAATTGGCAACTGATGCTGCTCGTGGAGAGGTGTAGCACATGCTGCTCCAGGGGCACACATAACTGACCATGGTGCTGCATTCTGTACCAGCTGAAGCTTGTAGATACTATTCAAGGGCAGCCCCTGATAGAGACTGCTTGGGAGGTGACCAGGGCATGAGTGAGTGTGAGCAGAACATACCAATCCAGGAATAGGTCCCATTGATATATGCTGTGCAAAGGCCCTTTGAGCCACAACTACCGCCTCCTCTTTGAGCAGGAGTCCCAAATCTAAGAGAACTCCCAAGTTGTGCATCAGGTTTGTTTGGGGCAGTGCAAACCCCAGCCAGTACCAAAGATGGCATAGCCCAAGAACCTGCATGCCCCAAACCCAACTCAGTCTTGCCAGGATTCAGTTGAAACCTGTTGTTCCCTCCTATCTCCAGGCACCAGGATAAGGCATCCACAACATTGGATGGCCATGGCCATTGATGTAATATTGAGTACCATTAGCATAATGATGATACCTTCATATAGATGTTAAAAAGAAGCAGAGAGAGCACTGAACCTTGTGTGTCTGGGCCGAAGGGTTGACTAATATCAGCCCCAGAGAAACCCCAGGACAAATACAGTGTCACCCCACCCCACCTGCAGAGCCAGTCCAGAAGATACTACGGTTAGTGAAGCCATGGAAAGGCTGCTGAAAAGCCAGGCAGACCTAGAATGGATGCCCAAGCCCCATCCTGCTCCCATCAGAAATAATTTAAAAGCATAATCAATGCTATTTCTGTCCCATACCCAGCCTGAATCATGATTGAAAGGGGTCCAGATCATATGCTTTATCAGGGTTTTTTGAGGCTGTTGCACAACCAGCTTCTCTAACACCTTCCCTAAAAGGGCTGGGTAGATAATAGACAAAGTTAGTTTGATGATTCACTTTGTTTCTTGGGTGTCCACAGTACTCTCAGAATCTTCTCCAACACCATAGTTCAAAAATGTCAATATTCTATCCCCTTCTGTTTCTTCTAAGTCCAACTTTTATTTCCATAGATTGTTACAAGGAATACCATGGCTTTGATCTTGGTAAACATAGAGCCATCACAGCATTTGAATATATTATCCAAGGACTTTATGGCTGCTGGGCCAAGGAATAAGTCTGTGGCATGATTCTTGACTGCTTTTTTCTTTGCTATTGATAGTTGATCTTAGGATCAAATACCGTATTTTTCGGAGTATAAGACGCACCTACCTTTTTTGGTTGTTGTTTTTTTTAAAGGTTTTTTTTATTTTTTAGACAAACACACATACAAACATACAATGTATTTTCTTTGAACAGAGTATTTGGCTGGTTCACAAATTTAAACAGTGTTTAGTCATTTCAATTAAATTTACAATTTCTATATTTCCTTTTTGCCATATTTATTCCTCATCTATTTTTTTTAAAAAACAATATTACCCTTCATCCTCATCTCTAATCTTAATCAAATTCAATTTTTCCCTTCTATTCTATATTATACCCCTTCCCATTGTCATCTATTTTTATATCCATCCTCACATTGGTTAATTATGTAATATTACAATTGTTTAATACAAATTCAACATTTTAATATAAATCAATTAATTATATAACTATCTTTTTTGTATATTAATCAATATGAACATGAATATTCCAATTATTTCCATGCAACCTAATTTTTTACAAATCAATTAATTATATTTACCAATAATAATAAACCGAATAATTTCCTCCATATATTCCTCCAAACCACAACTTAACCATTTCTGCTTTCAACACAATATACAATTAATAGTATCTCAATTATTACAATTCCCTAGTTAAATAGAGCGTTCCCCTTATGTTACTCATTTTCACATCTTAAACTCTCCCAATAACCCAAAGTTTTGCCCATATAGAAAAATATTCCAATTATTATTCATTTCATTTTTACAATCATGATTTCCCATTTATTTCTTACTACTATTCATATTTCAATTCTAAATATGTATAACATCTTTCTCTTTCATTTCTTTTTCTTTTTTTCCTTTCCCATTTTTATTTTTGCCTTTTTTCTTTTGTGTTTTAAAATCTTGAACTCCCCTCTTTTGCCCTAAATTTCCCATTGTTTGCACCTACCTTTTTTGGTGAGGAAAAAGAAAAAGAAATCTCTGCCTCATTTTGCCATGTTGGAGCAAAGAGCCTGCTTTACTTTCAGTTTCCTTTTTCAGCATAGCTACGGGAAAAAAAATCTGCTCCAGCAAGCAGCAAGCAGCAGAGCCCTGTGCAGAACAGCTGAGAGCAAATCAGCTGAGAGTCGGGAGGCCGATCTAATCAACTTGTGCTAATTAACCTATGCTGAAGCTGAAAGGAGCTGTTTTTTCTTGCTGTTTGCTTGCAAGGAGGTAACTGCTGGAGGCACAGGCCAAAGGGTGGGAGCCAGTGGGTGGGCAGGGCTACATTCGGTGTATAAGACGCACCTAAATTTTCACCCCCTTTTAGGAGGTAAAAAGGTGCGTCTTATACTCCAAAAAATATGGTAGGTAGAAACTCTCCACAGTTAGTTATCTTTATTGCCAATTCTAAGGCTGATGTTTGTACCAGTTGCCATGAGTTTGATTTACTTTATTTTTATTTAGTCACTTTTTTCACTTTTATTACTAGAGCTTGCAGATCCTTTACATTTTTGGCCATCAGGGTACTGTCATTGGCATAGTACATGTTATTGATGTTTCCTTCTCCAGTTCTAAAACCCTGCTCATCATCTCTAAATTTGTTATTCTCAGGGGATAAGCATACCATCATTTTCTGATGTTCAGTATGAATTGCATTTTCTAGAGCATTGAAGATTATTTTTGAAGAAGAAAAGAAAGGCAGAGAAAGTAGAAGAAAATGCTATTATTTAACTTTTGGACATCCTTTAGGAATTCAAACAGAAAACCCAAACTATTCTCTCTCTCTCTGTCTCTCTCTCTCTGTTTGTATGTATCTCAAGAACAGCAAATATTTATTCTTTTAATCTGTACTACAAGTGCAGTTCTCTGAGAGATTACAGATTATATGGTGTACCTTCACGGAAAAAAGTTTTGTGAAGCATCAAATGTATGTAATTTTCTTGTCCCCTTCAAATAAAACATTTGATCAATATTATGCTTTGAAGACAAGGATGCAATTTGGTGGTTCAGTGTTCAGCAGTGTATTTCGCCAATTACAGTTTTGGTATATCAACTATATATTTTTCCTGAAAAATACAGGCTATTCTTACTGGTAACATCCAAGTTATTTGTTGTGATGGAGTATGGATAGTCTTTGAGTGTCCTTTGGGTAATTGATGTAGAACAGAATATGACATATTATTGACAGCAGCTAAATGAGCATGTTTCACCTATAAAGGAACTTGACTCTAATTTCTTTCTACAGCTGGTCATGATACTAGGAATAGCATACCTGAAATAGTAGTGCTTTAATGTGCCCATAGCCATCATTGGAGCCACTGATAAGAAGACACTTTCTATAGCTGTGAAAGAAAGTCTTATATAATTGCTTCCTAACCCAAGAAGTTCATTGGGCCCTCTGATTCTTTGTTTCAAACATTAGAGTTACCGTAATTACAAGTGTTACAATATCTGATTGTTATATTTATTTGTGCCTTGGTTAATTACTGAGGCTCATTGTTCTTATTGAATTTGAGTGGTTTACATATTCAGTGTATAAACTGAATATTAGCTGACAGGGAGATATTTGAATGACCATTACATAGAAAACAGCAGCCCTTCTCTGCTGTGTCACATGGTAGGACTAAGTCTAATGGGCCTGAGTTACATACAAATGGCTAGCTTTTGATTGTAAGAAAAAAATCACTTGATTATCAGTATGGATAAGATATTTGAATTTGCTATCAGTTCAGAAAACCTATTTGCAATGCAAATGAGTTATGTTTAATATAATGTGAATGTGGCCTTGCCATAATCTTCTATCACACAACTAATTATAAGTAGTTTGGGATATATAATATAAGTGTCTTTGAATTCTAACAGTATGCTTGTTTATTTATTTATACAATTTCTATAGCCACCCATCTCAATCAGTGACTCTGGGCAGTTTACACAATTCTAAAAATGTAAAAGCAATTAATGTGATAAATAAATGGATAAATGCTTTTGTATGGGATGACCAATGGCATTCACTAAAAGCTGACATTGAAGAAAATGTCCTCCATTATTTTACCTTTGCAGGTTCCTATATTTTTGATCATGCTACAATTTAAAACCAGTAATCATTTATAAGCTTTTATGATCAAGCTAGTTTAATAGCGACAAGCAGTTTTGAACATCTGTTAAGAAAATGGAAGAACTATATAAAAATGACAAATACCTTGTCAATTTAATAACTTTATTATTTATCTGTTTCGTTAAAACATTTTAGCTGACATTCACCTTTATTCCAAAATGCATTTGGTAGCATATGTAGAACTTTTAAAAACTTTATATACTCAAAAAACTTTCAAAGAACTACATATGAATATAGAAATTGTCAGGTCTAATGTTTATCAGTATAATGAATTCATTGAAATACTGGTCATTTAATTTCTCTCTGCTTTCTTATCATTAATGGCTCAGACTATATTTATTCCCAATCATGTTCATATATCTTCTGCTAGAATTGTAATGAAATCATTTTGTTGCAATTTAAACATGTCTGAATACTTGACAACAAAATTTAGGGGTGCTGATTGTGTAGCACTTTAATCAGCCTATCCCTGCAGTAATCTTTTCAAGGATCATACCACATGAGAAGATACTTAAGTGCCATTAATTGTAAAGTAAAACTTTGATAGAAATTTTATGCTTTAGATACAGGACTTGATTTCCTCCAAAAAATTTTGGATTCTTTGGTCATGCAAGGCCTTCTGATTTTGATGAATGACAAAAGGTACTAGAGTTTTGGAAGAAATACTATAAATTAAACCAGGTCACTTGGTTCCGAAAAAGGACTAATTGAAAATAGGAAGAAATATTTTTATAGGCTATAAATTATATAGAGTCTGATTTTCAAATGTACTATGCCTTTAGAGGACTGGAGACATACATATAAAGCATACATATCATGGTGGCAATTGGTATATAATTACAAGTTAGAAGAAGTACAGACCTTTTAAGTGTCCAGTCCTTAAAGCATTTATTTGGAAATATATTTTTGTATAATGTTTCTTTTGGATTTTTAAATCTATGGCAGTAAGACCATCTTTCTGGTGCCTTACAGATATCTAAATTTCCATGCTCATAGCCAGAGCTTAAATTGTATAGCCTAGTTTATCCTGAAGGCACCAATTATAGGAAGACTGAAGTATCTAGAAGTAATGATCAAAGTCATGGGCAAAAGTATTTGTTACAAAACTGGTCTATGAAATCTGGGCATCAAAAAGCTGTATGACTATTAGATGGCAGTTAAATTCTACAGAAAATCCCAACTTTTGCTACTAACTAGCGGTTGTCTGGAATTTTTGCAACCTTGATTTAATAGCTGTATTGCAGAAAGCTATAACAGAACTGATTCCAGGTTTTTGTAGATGGTAATTTTCCAACTTATTCCAAGGTCCAAAGAATGACTTACCTAAGTCGCCTTACCTAGGGTCACCTATGTTTATATAATAGTTCTTCTGCTTAGTCAGCATCAAAAAGAATTGTGCAGCCAAAGAAAAAAATCTCCTTCACATTTAGATTCAAAAATTCTGATAAATATAAGCAAAACTATAGAATGTTTTGGAGGATGGCACTGAATCCATCTTCCGAAGTATAGCTTATGGCTCAAATCTATGCACCACTAGGAACTTTCTATATATATAAAAGTTGTCAAGGAAGAGGGAAATACAGAGGAACAAGGGAGCGCAACAGACAATTCCAAATAAATCCATGCAATCAATATCTGCTACCTGAATTAAGTATAGGATTTCAGCACATGTTCAGCGTTGTTTGCAGAGGGGACTATCAGATTTCACACCTGTACTTGGCATTAAATTACAAATTCTCCAGATATTTACACTATTGTTCAGTACTTGGCAAAAGACGTTCAGAAATGATTCTTTCAAATTAGGATGTTTACTTCAGACAAGCCTTAAGCATGGCTGATTGCCAGCTGCAGTGCAAAGAAGTCAGAAACTTTATATTATGCTGCAGGATTTAAATTTTAGGGTGGTTTACAGATATTGGTTTCTTGATAGCACTGGTAGACTGCTGAGAAATGTTTACAAATTATAACAGCTCTCCCTAGTCTGGAAATCATTACTATGATATTAACCTTAAAAGAAATGGGAGACTTTCACAGCTCCCTGTTTAGTTGTCCCAAAGAGGCTTCCCTGCCACTCAACAGGCAACTGGACTTGTGTTTCTTCTCTCTCTTTTGAACATGGTTTACTTCTCATCTAAGAAGCTTCTTTAGTTGTAACTGACTGGTGTGGAATAGAAAGGATTATATGAATCTATATAATTTGTAAAAATTTCCACAGACATCCCTTTTCATTGTGATTAGGATGGCCCTCTTTGTTCTTTCTTTTTCTTTGGACATAATTCTCAGGTTTACAGAAAACGAAGGAGAAGTGAAAACGGGCCCAGTCAAGCAAATGCTCTTCCTTTGGATTTCTAATGACTGACTCATTTAATGACTTCGTGGTCAAACTCACTTTTCTAAAAAAAACCCTTTTCTTCAATTATCCAGCCTCTGGCTAAATTTCATCAAGTGTGTCACTATATAAAAATGCTTTTATAGCAGAACTTCTCTCTCTTTTGTTCTGTTTCTTTTAGAGATTCAAACGATTACTTCCATTTATCAAATTTCAACTTACCAGATGCTTTAGCGATTGCTGCTGTGCCAAGTGAGAAATTATGCATTGTGATACACAACAAACCATGGCACAATTTGCTAGGTTTTGCATTATATGATGAGTGAATCTAGTCAGTTTCTGTCCCTCTGTGATTAACTTTAAATCAATCTTCATTGTTCAAAATATAAGAAGTCAGTCAATCCAATTTCCTTCTCTTACAGTTATTTTATACTAATCTTTGCATGTTTCCCAGTTTCACAGTGTATGCCATGCCCATGCAATTGGCAGGCAACGTGCAGGCAGGATGGAGGCTTTTGTGAGAGGGTATGAGACTTACAAAAGTGATGGGTGGGAAAACACACATTGTGGAAGTGTGGAGTCTTTGAAGCAGAGCATTTGCATGAGGTTTGAGAAGACAATAGGAAGGCTTGGCTGAAGAGAGAGATCTTCAAATGGGCAGGGGAAGCAACAGATGAGCTGTTGAGAAGCAGGAGAGAGAGGATCTGAGCATGAGAGCTTACTAGAGGTTGAGGAGAAGATATAATCTGAGTCAGAGGGCCTATAAATAAATGCCACTGAATGTCTTGAAAAGTACCAAGGGAAGACCAGAGACTCGGTCAGGGACACCAAACATTGCCGAAATCAAGAGCAGGAATGCACAAAGCCAAGATCTGAAGTTGCTTCCAACAATGGCAGGCAGTCCCTGCACAATTTAAATTTTGTCCCTTCCAAATGTGCATAGCTCAGACTTTCCAAGCTTTCAGTTGCTAATTATGAGGCACCAGGCTTGCTTGCAGAGTCAGCATCTTACCACTTGCTCATGAAGCATTTAGTTTGAGGGGGTGCAGGATTTTCAGGCCAGGGGATTTACCTTGCTTCTTGTCACATGTATTGGCTAAAGAAGGATAATTGCTGACTGACGAGAGACCTGGGAGGGTGTCAGTGTTGGATTCAGTGAATGTAATGCATAATGCAATCTGATCCACTTGGATCTTGGAGCTGGTTCTGAGGCTATGGCATTATACCTGTTTTTCTCATATTAAACATGTCTGTGATCTTGTTTGTTTGTTTATTTGCTTGATTGGCCTATCTAATACACGATATACAAACACTCATTCAGCATGGTTCAAATTTAAGACAGTGCTAAAGGGGACTTACAACTAAGTTTCAACCATTGCAGCATCCCTGCAATTTGGTACTTGGCAACACCCACAGTTATGACAGTTACAGGATCTCATGGTCACGGAATCACCTTTTGTGACTTTTCCTGCTGACTTCTCACAAGTAAAGTCAATGGATAAGTTAGCATAATGTTGCAATTTGTTTCCAAATCCCATTGCATTTTCATCTACAGTCCTGTACAGGTAGTTCTTGACTTATGACTATAATTGAGCTTGGAATTATGGTTGTAAGTCATTGCAGTCATAAAACATCAAAAGATTAGAGCTGATTTTTGGATAGTTTTTGTAGTAGTTTAGAATTAAACTACTTCAGCTTCAACCACAAGAATACACTTATTTGTATTAATACTTATTTGTATTAATAATACAATAATTTAACTACTTAAAATAATTTGACTACTTCAGCTTCAACCACAATAATACATGAGCACACAATAGATACAAATTTAAGGCAAACCGCTCAAACTCGGTTGCTGAAAATACGACTTCGGCAACAGAGTAGTCAATGCCTGGAATGCACTACCTGACTCTGTGGTTTCATCCCCAAACCACCAAAACTTTAACCTTAGACTGTCTACTGTTGACCTCGCCCCATTCCTAAGAGGTCTGTAAAGGGGGCGTGCATAAGCGCACCAGCGTGCCTACCGTCCCTGTCCTACTGTCCCCATTTATTCGTATCCATTTCATGTATTCATAATCATGTCATGTTTATACTTATATCTGTTATCTTATACATGCTTGAGAAAACAAACAAACAAACAAACAAATTAAACTATTTAAATTTGAACCAACTCAATCATTGTTTAAGTGGAAAGCTCTGTTTAAAAACGTCCGATATTAGCTAGGCAGAATTGTATTCTCGACTTGGAATGTCTTTTTAACATTTTTATAATAAACATTTTACTAGGATTACAGTTGCACTTCCTTATCAAGCAGAATCCTATGTTACCTGTGATCTGAACAACATAATAAAACGCACTAGGTTGAGTGGAGGGAATAAAGCTACATTTTGTCTCTGTTAGAGCCATTAGCTGTAGTCAAGGTGCCTTTCAGCAGGAAGGGATGACAGATAGATAACATTCACACCATCAGAGGCATCGGGGACAGCAAGAGACAGAGTGCACTGGGATACAGGTGCTCCTTTTCCAGAGCACTGGCAAGACAAATGCACCTATTGTCATCGTTTCCCTGCCTCCCCTTAGCCATTAATATGACAGCATTGTAATTGATGGCCTGACATGGGACCTGTTCTGAGATTTCTTTTCTCTCTTTTGAAGTTACCCCATGTAGTTTTTGGAGAGCACGCAGTTGTCCAGTGTGTCAACCGATCTGTCTTCCAGTTTCAATCTATATCATCCTAGCAATGACAGAAAATCATACATACTTGTAACAAGAGAGACATTTCATTATTATTATTATTATTATTATTATTTGGGCTTGATGGTAACAGGATTAGTAGTGATGCCTTGCACGGTCTATTACACTGTAGTGTCTAAATTCAGAAAGATATTTATCAGCGTAGGAAGAAATCTCAATGTAATTTAACTCATCAATCTATCGTGACAAGATATTTTGCATTTTAATGCTCTTTGTCTTATTTAAATGCTTTCTGGATGCATATCCAAATTGGGGTGGGGTGAGAAAGAGGAAGTTCAAAAGCCCTGTCAAGATAGGTGTGGACTACCTTACTCTGTCAGTATGCATTAAACTAGTGAGATTTCCTTAAACCACAGAGCGATCTGTAAGTGAAGGTGTGATCCTGAGAAACGCCATTCTGTTTCCATTCTAGGTTTTTAAAAAATACTGGATTTGTGAGAAATTAGCAAGCAAAGTTAATGGGGAAGCCAGCAGGGAAGGTCACAAGGTCACAAGCCATGTGACGTCTCACTAAACTGTAATATTTGCTTAATAATCTTGTCAAAAAAAAAATAAGGTCATAAAAATCAGGTGCAATCATGTGATGCCTCATATAATCACTGCACCACTTAGTAACCAATTTCCCAGACCCTATTGTGGGTGCAAGCGAAGGACTACAGTATCTCTAATTTGAAATGTTAAGCATTTCTGCTTAAGCAGAGTATTTCTTGACTGGTGAGGGTGTTTTATCATGAACAATTGCATTAACATCCTCCCTCTCTTTTTGCTTGTAAATCCCATGCCATCCAAGTAAGTGTCAATATAATTGCTGCTAATAATTGCTAGTAATTAGAATAATAACCATGGGTTTGCAGTTACAGTGGTATTATTATAAATAAATAAGGGCTTTGTTTTATATTTCAGGAAAACAAAAAGTCCTATAGCAATAATATGTATGTATGTATGTATGTATGTATGTATGTATGTATGTATGTAACCTATAACTATCATTAAGTGTTGTACCTTATGATTCTTGATGAACGTATCTTTTATTTTATGTACACTGAGAGCATATGGACCAAGACAAATTCCTTGTGTGTCCAATCACACTTTTTATTGGCCAAAAGGCCAATAAAAATTCTATTTATGTGTGTGATGCGTGAGGGATAGGCAACCTTGTGGGATCAGTGTTTTGACACCATATCTTAGGCATACATATATACAAAGAATGCCACTGGAGAAATTCCATGTCACAAGGCATCCACATACCAGAAGATGCGCTCCACCATCCACTGGGACTTTATTTTGGTTCTTAGCAGTGCTGTGAATAAAAAGCACGTTAGAGATTGGTACTTTGGCAGTTGTCAATTTCCTAATTAATTTAAATAATCCTTTAAAAAAGTCAGATGGAACAGGAAGTTTGCTTGACATCATGAAGGGTATCTAGAGGCAGACTGGTGCGGCCTGCTCCTGGTTTACATAAACTGCTATACTAACTTTGCATTACAATTGTTACGTATTTAATTCCAACTTTATTTTACGTTTGAAAATTGTCTTCAAAAAGAGCCATAACACAATTTTTGTTGATTTTGGTTGGCTGGCTAGATAGTTCTCAAAGTAGTTTAGAAATGCACTCCCTGGAGTAGATGTTTGACAACTAAATATGTTTCACATGTTGACATCTGGAACCTCTAGCAACACTCGATAATAAAGCATCTATGGAAATTGACAGCAGGTGCCTGGATGGAATGCTGATTTGGATCAGATGCAAATCTTCAGTGATGAAAGGCTAATAAAGCACTTTATTCCAAAAGGTATTATGTAGTATAAATTTTAAACTCCTTCATAAAATTGTTTTGGCTCTCTCCATCTTCCATCCCAAGGTGGATATCTCTAATCATGCATAGCACTTCGGGAAAAGAAATGCTGACAGATAGCATCTCTGATTTACACTTCATTTTGTACTTTTTAATAGGTTGAAGAAATAATTCTAGATGCAAACATTTCTGTATAATCATATGAAGGTATTTAATGTATTTAAGAATAAGAATTAAAAACCGTGATTGATGAATAACAAGTCAGACACAAAAAGACTTTTTTTTTAAAAAAAAGAAACCCATTCAACATCTTTCTTACTGTATTAATTCAAGAGATACATTCTGGCTTTTCAAAAGCAGAGTGGTATATTTGTCATCTGGAAATGTTTTGACAAAATAATAATATTAATTATCTATTTTATTTATTGGTTATAGCTGAAACTGTAAGAATAGCCATAGACAGCCTGGAAGGGTTGTTTCCCAACTTCCTATGTAAAACATCAGTATCAATTATAGTATCAATTATAGTAGAACTAGAAATAAATAAATTCAATAATCAGGTGTTTTGTGCGTGCGTACAATTCACCATTGTATCAAACTATAGTCCTGACAAATCCTTGGACAAGTCCCTGCAGTTTCTGTGGTAACATTTCTGGAACTGGCTCGTGTCTACTGTCAGGCCTGGAAGCCATCTTTTGTATTAGGCCTTCAGACCTGCCTTGTTTACTACTGTGGGAAACTGGGAGGGGGGGGGGTTGTATGGCGCACGGGTGATATATAGTCATAATAACATTCTCAAGAAGTCAAGGACAACTTACCCTGCACTTGGAAGGCTGGAACTGGGAGGCATCTCCAGTTGGAACGAAGTTTGATTGGACCATGTGATGGACTTGTGGGTGTTGGGCAGGGACTTGAACTTTCCTTTGGGTGGGGAAAAACCTGGAAACTTTCAGATTCGGGTTTTCCCAGATGTGCCAATATGACATCTCTAATAAAATGGAACTTTGAGGAAACTCAAGCCTCGGAGTTTTCTTTTGTTGGGGGTATTACTTGGAACTCTGACATCTACCTTCTTCCTAGGGCTTATAGATAGGGACTGGCCCAAGGTCATCCAGCTATCTTCATATATGGCCATTGGCCCTTTTCAAAAAATTGTTTAGACCAATTATAGTTACCAATATTTTGGATAATCTGGAATAGAAGTTCTTGGTCAGAGAAACAACAGTGTTGCAGTAACTAGACAATGTGATTGGAATTAACAACAGCATTGTTTGCATTATTTATATTAGAATTGCAAAGTAGTTTGTAAAGTTCTATAGCTTTCATTTTTCTTCATTACAGTTTGTAGATAGCTACTGCTTAAGTTGCCTCTGGCAAGTAAAGATTAGCTGTAGGCTCTTGACAAACCATTCCTGGAAGATTTAAATAACCACTTGTCCAGTTCACTTGGTAAGGAAGAATGATTCCAGATGACTGAATTAAGGAAAGATTACAAAAGTTTGTAGCAGTTATACTTTTCCTTATATGAAAAAAAAGTTCACATAATAGCTATGTGTTCATTATTAACATCATTTTGAGAGGTAGTAACTTTAATCACATTATTTATAAATCTGGACTAGTCAATAATTCAGTCTGTAACCCTGAATCACTTTCATGAAAGTGGAGTTCCCATTTAATGATACAGTTCAACTATTTATATTTTTAGAGAGCCAGTTTGTTCTAATGGCTAAGGAAGTGGGATAGGAGGGAGGAAATCCAAGTTCTATTCCTGCTTTACTCAAGGAAACCTCCTGGGTGACCTTGGGCGAATCACTCTCTGTCATCCCTAGAAAGAAGCATTTCTGGATTTGTCCATGTAGTCACCAAGAGGCAAGACCCAAAGATCCTATGTATCTATGGATGCAACTGTCATAATCAGATAATTCGGTGGAACCTGCCACTCTAGATATATAATAATGTATAGTTGTTTTCTGCCTCTCAGAACTCCAATTGCCTTGTCTGAGGCTATTGCACTACTAATTTAACATATCTATAAATCACTAACATAAAAAGGCAGAGCATCATCAGCTGGATATACCTAGAATGGCAGCTGGGTCTGAGAAAGATGATTCTATGTTTTGGATCACAGAATAAAGTTATAGCAGCTGCATTCCTACGACTGTATTGACATATATTCCCCTTTCCATTGTGCCTCTTATTCTAAGCCTTGTGTTAGTTAAAAGTATATATATTTATTATTGATCCAATAAGATAGCATGTTGTGCTTCTGTATTTTGAGGTATCTGAGAAATACTGGGAAGACTTGCTACATAGGGAGAAAATTTCATTCCAATTTTGCTATTGTCTACCATGCCTGCTGTTTGCAATGTTGTAAAATGATTCTGACAAGCTTGATGTGTGCCAGAAATCAGCAGGTCCACTGTCGGGAAGATTATTATCATCCCAATATAATAAAACACATCTTGAAAAATACCTATAATATGGACTTCTTTTTTCCTGGCACCAACAAATCATTATAGATTCTTGGTTCACAGCTAAACTTAAGCAGCTACGTCATTCCAAAGAGGAAGCCTACAGAAAAGGTGATAAAATGCTGTACAATCAGGCAAGAAATGTATTAACAAGGGAGATCAGAGCAGCAAAAAGAAGCTACTCTGAAAAGCTAAAGAATCAATTCTCAACAAATGAACCAGCAAACATGTGGAAAACTCTTAAAAATATCACCGTCTACGGCAAACCTCCTTCCCAGGCTGAAGGAAATCAACAACTGGCAGATGACCTGAATGTGTTTTACTGCAGGTTTGAAAGGAAACTGCAGCCACCTAACTCCAAAACCCCCATCTCAGACACACCAACAACAGCCAAGCCTCCTACAACTGACCCCATCCCATTGGGTTCACAACCCTTAGTGATCACAGAAAAAGAACTGCAAGAACTATTTCACAGAAAAAAGCCAGGAAAAGCTCCAGGACCAGACAAGATAACTCCTTCTTGCTTAAAAGTCTGTGCTGACCAATTGGCCCCTATCTTCACCCGAATCTTCAATAAATCGCTAGAGATGTGCTACGTTCCCTCTTGCTTCAAACACTCTACTATCATCCCAGTGCCAAAGACGCCCACCATCAAGGAACTAAATGACTACAGACCAGTTGCTCTAACATCTGTAGTCATGAAAACCTTTGAAAGGCTAGTGCTGTCCCACTTGAAAACCATCATGGATCCGCTGTTAGACCCCTTGCAATTTGCATACCGAATAAATAGATCAACAGATATGCTGTTAATATGGCTCTGCGCTACATCCTACAACATCTTGAATCTCCAAAGACCTACACAAGGGTCCTCTTTGTAGACTTTAGTTCAGCATTCAATACCATCATTCCACTAATCTAAACCATCTAGAGGTACCTGAACACACCTGTAAGTGGATCAAAAGCTTCCTATTAAACAGGAAACAGCAGGTGAAGCTAAGCAGAATCACATCAGATACCTGTACAATTAGCACAGGGGCCCCCCAAGGCTGTGTGCTCTCCCCACTTCTTTCTATATACCAATAACTGCATCTCTAATGATCCATCTGTTAAACTACTGAAGTTCACAAATGACATATCAGTGATCGGTCTCATTTGAGACAATGATGAATCCACATACAGACGGGAGGTTGAACAACTAGCCTCATGGTGCAACCGGAACAACCTGGAACTAAACACACTCAAAACCATAGAAATGGTGGTAGACTTTAGGAGAAACCCTTCCATACTTCCATCTCTTACAATACTAGACAACACAGTATCAACAGTAGAGACCTTCAAATTTCTAGGTTCTACCATATTGCAAGATCTAAAATGGACACCTAACATCAAAAATGTCATCAAAAAAGCACAACAAAGAATGTTCTTTCTGCGCCAACTGAGAAAGCTCAAACTGCCCAAGGAGCTGCTGATACAGTTCTACAGAGGAATTATTAAGTCTGTCATCTGCACCTCTATAACTGTCTGGTTTGGTTCTTCAACCCAACAAGACAGAGACAGACTTCAGAGGATATTTAGAACTGCAGAAAACACAATTGCTACCAACCTGCCTTCCATTGAGGACCTGTATACTGCACGAGTCAAAAAGAGGGCTGTGAAAATATTTACAGACCCCTCACATCCTGGACATAAACTGTTTCAACTCCTAGCCTCAAAACGACGCTATAGAGCACTGCCCACCAGAACAACTAGACACAAGGACAGTTTTTCCCTGAACACCATCACTCTGCTAAACAAATAATCCCCTCAACACTATCGAACTATTTACTAAGTCTGCACTACTATTAACCTTCTCATCGTTCCTATCACCCATCTCCTTCCACTAATGACTGTATGACTGTAACTTTGTTGCTTGTATCCTTATAATTTATATTGACTGTTTCCTAATATGATTTGATTGCTTATTTGTACCCTATGACTATCATTAAGTGTTGTACCTTATGATTCTTGATGAAATAACTTTTCTTTTATATACACCAAGAGCATATGCACCAAGACAAATTCCTTGTGTGTCCAATCACACTTGGCCAATAAAATTCTATTCTATTCTATTCTGTTTATTTTAGTATTATCCACTAGCACTATTGTGCTGAAGGCTTAGCATTTTCTTTCAAAGTTCATTTTCTGGACCTTTAAAATCAGCAGGAAACACTTTACTTGAGATGAAATGTCGCATAAAAGAATTCTGCCAGGGGCATCTTTCCTTTCCCTTCCTCCAAAATAGAAGATGAGATTTCTGAAAGTTCAATCATTTAATGTTTGAGGTTCCCCCCCTCACATTAACCAGTAATACCAGTAATACCTGAATTTACTTCCTCAAACAATAGTGTTTTTGAAATAATGGCATAGGGAAGGTGTTAAAGCTGACACTTTCAGGCTTGCTCTAATGACAAGGAAATGCAAGGGATGTTAAGTTATAAATTTAATTTTGAGGAAAGGTCCATATATGGTCTGGAAAAGTCAAGAAGAGGTAATTAAACTATTGATCTACTTCAGTCACTGTTCTTTGAGTTGATTTGTTTGCTTTATGGGTCCCTAACCAGGGCTGACATGTATACTTTAGGGATCCCAGGTAAAATATACTATCCTGTTTTCCCCAAAATAAGACATCCCCTGATAATAAGTCCAATTGGGTTTTTCAGCACATGGCAATAAGGCCAAGCGCTTATTTCATGGTTCAAAAAATATAAGACGGTCTTATTTTCGGGGAAACACGGTATCTTTATTCAAATTTTCTTAAGTCATTAATTAATTAATTAATTTTTTATACAATTTTTTTTTAATTTTTCTTTTAATTTGATTTATATGCCGCCCTTCTCCGGAGACTCAGGGTGGCTTACAATGCGTTAAGCAATAGCCTTCATACTTTTGTATATTTATACATAGTCAGTTTATTGCCCCCATAATCTGGGTCCTCATTTTACCTACCTTAGAAAGGATGGAAGGCTGAGTCAACCTTTTTTTTTTTTTTTTTATTTGATTTATATGCCGCCCTTCTCCGGAGACTCAGGGCGGCTTACAATGTGCTCAGCAATAGCCTTCAACCTTTTGTATATTTATACAAAGTCAGCCTTGAGCCTGGTGAGATTTGAACTTGCAGTAATTGCAGGCAGCAGATGTAAGTGGATGTTAATAACAGTGCTTTAGTCTGCTGAGCCACCAGAGCTCCTTTCTGTAGCCACCCATCTCAGTCAATGACTTTGGGCGTCTTACAATTAAAAACATATTATATATTACAATTAAAAATACTAAGAACATTTTAAAACAATAAAAACACTAAAAACGTCCAGATTAATGTGAACAGAGTTGGAAGAGTTTAAGGGTTCTCGAGTATAATCTCTTGTCAATACAAGAAATCTGCTGCCACAGCATCCCTGTTCAGTGGTATCTACTTAAGCATCCCATCTAGAGCAGTGGCCCCCAACCTTTTGGGCACCAGGGGCCAGTTCTGTGCAGAAAGGTTTTTCTGTGGAAAAACCACAGAAGGGGGCGTAGTTTTGCATGGACCGATTGCTAACATGCCACGGACCAGTGTCGGTTTATGGACCGGGGGGTTGGGGATCCCTGATCTAGAGATGTTCATGATTTGCTGAGACTGTCTTTTCCAGTATATAAAAGCTCCTATCTCTGCCTTATGAGTTAGGAAATGTGCACGTTTATCAGTGAAGCTCATTTGGGCAATTCATTTCATTGTCTCTTCCAACATGGAATACAGTCTCCAATTTTTTTTTATTTTATATTATTTGTACATATCAATGTGTAAATGGTGTAATATCTGAATTTCATATATTTCAATAAAAATAAACATTATTACACACAATTATTACATTTCATTTTCATTTTTTCAAATTGTTTGCACATATCCTTTACTTCAGTTTTAAACCTTCTTCTTACTCTTCCATGTATCTTAATATATTGGTGTGTGTGTGTGTGTGTGTGTGTGTGTGTGTGTGTGTGTATACTATAATTCTCTTATTTCTATCTCTATTTTAACTTCCCCCCCTCCTATCACTATAATATTCGAAGACGTGATAATAACATTTCTTTTCTGTTCCCTACTGTTACCACAAATAATCACCCATTATTTAATTCACTATCATTCAAATTCTAATTTTCCAATTAAAAACTTAATTCTTCTTCATATCTCTGTTGATATTTCCCATCCTTGAAATTCTATTATTAATACACATGTTTACATTAAAATATATTCTTCCATTATCTAATCACCTGTTATTTAATTCTAACATTTCACTATTAGCCATATTTTTATACATGTTTAACTTCCACACTACATACAAAGTAATTATCCATTATATAGTTCTAATATTAATGCACATTATTGAAATATTTTCATGGAATATCTTTTGCTTTACTTTCCCTTTCTTTTTCCTTTAGCCATCTTCTCTTGCCCATAACCCAATTTTTACTCTTCTTCTTCTTCTTCTTCTTCTTCTTCTTCTTCTTCTTCTTCTTCTTCTTCTTCTTCTTCTTCTTCTTCTTCTTCTTCTTCTGGGGGGGGGGTTGCTTCCCATTTCCTTCTTTTAATTCTTTTATTTCATCTACATTTAAGTCTACATTTTGGCTACGTATTCTAGCTTTTTCTCCCCTCTCTACCTTTCCCCACTGTCTAGTTTGGAAGCTGTCCGTTCTAGCCCTTGTCTCTTTTCTCCACCTATCTTCCTGTTTCTCCCATTCCCTTCCAACATGGAATGCATTTAGGATAGCTTTAGGATAGCTTTTGTATATTTGGCCTATTTAGGATAACTTTTGTATATTTGACCTGTTTCAGTGTACCTACTTTTATTCAAATGTTTTTGCTCTTACCAGGTAAATGCAGTAAGCAAATGATTGAGACTCCAGTCTTTTGTTATTCGCATTCAACATAGGTTTTTTTCCTGTCAGTGTGGATTCCTCCTTCAGCAGGATCAGCTGTGTAAAGACCTTTTTTGAGCGTCAGATGAAATTTATTTATTTATTTATTTATTTATTTATTTATTGGTTCGCTTTATATGCCGCCCTTTTCCGGAGACTCAGGGCGGCTTACAATGCGTTAAGCAATAGCCTTCATACTTTTGTATATACCTGCTTAGTAGGGTCCCCCCCAAGCGGTATTCTTTTTTATACAAAGTCAGCTTATTGCCCCCGCAATCTGGGTCCTCATTTTACCTACCTCGAAAGGATGGAAGGCTGAGTCAACTTTGAGCCTGGTGAGATTTGAACTTGCAGTAATTGCAGGCAGCTGGTGTTACTTAACAGTGCTTTAGTCTGCTGCGCTACCAAGACTCTTGAAATGGGTGTTCCACTACACTAAAAAATCTGAGCCATTGAAAAGTCTAGAAATGCTACAGTGGATAAATGCATCTACATTATGTAATTGTGGTGAGATGAAATAAGATCAAGACTGTACATTATCCAAAAGTAGGAACCAAGCATTGAATATTGGGTTACAGATTCAGTTGTGCAATGTGACACTTCCTTGTCTCAGATACTCAATTGCTAGCAAAAGGATTTGGGTGGGTAAGTAGTAGCTTTGTTGCCCTGACATTAGAATGGTCTTTCCTTCTCCCCACAGTAGTTCTGTTTCAGGTTTCACAAAGGGATGTGAACTTGAGTTAGGAACCATAATTCCCAGGTACCAGATATGATTTTGAAAAGCTACTGTTTTGTCTAATTCTAACAGATAAAATATTTAAATCTTATATAGGCTCGGTATAAATAGTGGGCTGTAACTTTCCTGCAAGGTAAGAATACTATAAAGATGAGCATCAGACATTGACATGCTACACAGTTGTATGAGTAAGGCTGGTTTGAAAACCTATGCTCATAATTGTTTGCTTGGAGATTCCATACTTCAGATAATTCCTTGAATTATACTTTGAACTGTATGATTAAATTCATCAAAAACAATTGTCTTTGAAATGAAAAGTCCGAAAAAATAAATGTTCTAATGCTCAAATAAGAATTATTCATATATTAATATGGGTGATCCATTTAAAATAATCTGGTAATTCCATATGAAAATATTTCTCGGTTTTTATCCAACTAATGTGTGCTCTCTCTTTCTCTCTCTTCACATATACACACAAGGAGGAAGGGAGGAAGAAAGGGAGGGAGGGAAGGAGGGAGAGAGAGAGAGATGTATATTTATACACATATGCAAATAGCTCTGGATTTAATAACTGGAAAACAATGGATAGCCCTTTGGCAGGTATGCGTTTTTATATTCTCAGAACTGCTTTTGAACATGTGTCACAACAGTAATTGCCAACAGAATAACAACAAAAATTTATTGCCTGGCTTAGTGGCATAAATATGAAATACGGTGTTAATTGGGTGTTGCCTCCTGGATAGCACATTTGCAATTTTAACAGTTATACTTTATAGACTACAAGTAGGGAAGTCCATTTTTTCAGAGTTTAAAAAATTTTCAGGTTAAAAAATCATTACACATGATAACCAACATATTAAGAGAGTAAGGTTTTAATTATCTCCCTGTTGCCAGAGCTTTGACTTTGTCTAGTTGTATGCATTGTGAATGTACAAAGGGATATTTAAAAGGACATACTTTCAATTATATTATAAAGTGGATTGTCCACGTTTGATGTCTAGTGGTTAAGGCACCAAGTTAGAAAGTGGGAGACCATACATTCCTAGTGTTGTCTTAGCCATGAAAGCCAACTGGGTGACCTTGAGCCAGTCACTCTCTCTCAGCCCAACCTACCTCACAGGGTTGCTGTGGGGAAAAGAGGAGGAGGAAGGTGTGTTGAATAGGTTCGCCACCTTGAGCTATTTGTAAAAGTAATAAAGGCAGAATACAAATAAATTTGGGCACAACTTGTCTGCTTTAAGTATACTTTCATAGAATCTCAGATTCATAGAGATAGAAGAGACTCCAGAGGACATCTAATCCAACCCATTGCCCAATGCAAGATCCACTAGAGCGGGTTTCAGCAACCCGCGGCTCCAGAGCCGCATGCGGCTCTTTCGTCCCCCTGCTGTGGCTCCCTGTCGGCTGAACCCATCATTGGCTGGCCCCACCGGTCGCCCTCCCCTTCCAGTGACTTATGTCACGTGACTGGGTGAGAGTGAATGATGTCGAGTTGGCCACACCCACCCAGGTTTTGTGGCTCCCTGTGTTTTCTTTTCTGTGGGAAATGGGTCCAAATGCTCTTTGAGTGTTTAAGGTTGCAGACCCCTGCACTACAACATCTCTGAAGCATCCAGTCTCTTTGAACAAAAACTCACCACTTAGTCCGTCAGCCTGTTTCACTGACTAATAGCTCCTGACATCTAGCTTGAATGTACATCCTTGTAGTTTTAAGTTTTGATTCAAGTTCTGGGGCAAGGGATAAGTCCACATCTTCTACTATATGACAACTCTTTGGATTTTTGAAAACAAACATATTCTTCCATAGCCTGTAATCTAAACACTTAGATGCTTTAACTATTACTCATTGGGCTTATTTTTCAGTCCCTTACCATCTTGACTGTTCTCCTCTGAATTTGTTCCAATTTCTCACTACACTTTTCAATTGTGTTGCTTGGAACTAGACATCGTTCCACCACCACCAGCACCGCCACCCACTGTAGTGAGTGACTATAACAAATAATCATGACTAGTAGAACAATTGCTTCCCATGATCTGGACTCCATAATAGAATAACAGAGTTGGAAGGGACGTTGGAGGTCTTCTAGTCCAAACGCCTGCTCAAGCAGGGGACCCCATACCATTACAGACAAATGGTTGTCCGGTCTCTTCTTAAAAGCCTCCATGATGGAGTGCCCACAACTTCTGAAGGCAAGCTCTTTTGCTGGTTGATTGTTCTCACTGTCTCATTGTTCTGAATGTTCCTGTTAATGTATCCTAAGAGAACGTTTACCATTTTAGCAGCTGCATCACATTGTGTTTCATGTTTAAGTTGTAATTAACAAAGATGCCCTGATTCATCCCACATTTGCTCGTGCCAAACCAGGTTGTGCCCTTTCACATTTCTTAAACCAGTTTCAGAACTTTACATTTCTTCCTGTTAAATTTCAGTATTTCTCTAAGGATTACCAAAAAGAAAACACAATGTCGTCCTCTTTAATGTATGCTCTTGAACAGCAAATCCTATTTTCAGTGTCGTTCTTCTTAATAACAACATTTCCAATGTGTCACAGTCTCACTTGTCATTCCTGATGCTGTCTTCTGTACTGGTAGTGTAAATGTTTATTTGTTTCAGTTATGTTCCATTAAAAATGGAATCTTACATTTTAAAAATAAATGTTCTAAATGCTGTACTTTGTTATGCATTATCTTTACTTTTTAGTCAGTGATAAGTGCAGTTTCACATAAAGAATTTTTAGTAACTACTTTTCTTTGGACACTTACTGGATTGTATTACATATGGTTTATATGTACTAGGAATGTTTCAATAATATGAATGGCCCCAAACTTTAACTTTTATATAACACTTCTGTAACAGCTTCATGAATTGGTATCCATTAAAACCTTTTAAGCACTAGAAAATAATTCACGCAATGTTATATAGTCACATAGAAAATATTTTTAAGAAGTAACTTGTGTTTAGAGATGCATGATACAGGCATTTCACATAAGTGAATGATTTTACCATAAAAATGCTAACTTTTAAAAATCTGTATTTTCTTCAGACTTTCTTTTTCTATTAGTATCCATGTCATATGTTGTTCAGTCACTAAGTCATGTCTGACTCTTTGCAACCCCCCTGGACAACAGCACACCAGGCCTTTCTATCTTCCAGTGTGGCCCAGAGTTTTCCTGAATTCATGTTCATTGTGCCAATGACACTATCTAACCATCTCGTTCTCAGCTGTCCCTTCTCCTTTTGCTTTCAATCTTTCCTTATGTCAGGGTCTTTTCCAATGAGTCCTCTCTTCTCATTAGGTGGCCAAAGTATTTGAGCTTCAGCTTCAGTATTTGTCCTTCCAAAGAGGGTTGGTTTCCTTTAGGATTGACTGATTTGATCTCCTTGCAGTCCAGGTGTCTTCTCCAACACTACAATTTAAAAGCATCAGTTCATCGGCACACAGCCTTCCTTATGGTCCAACTCTCACAGCCCTGGGAAAACCATAGTTTTGACTATATCTGTGACATATACAATTTTTAATTCAATACTTAACAGAATCTGTAATTCCTAGGCAGGATATGTTCATTTATCTCCTGTATAGTAGCAATGAACTCTGTGACATCAGTGAGACAAATTACATCAGATTACTCTTTGTTGCCAAAGCAAGAAAGTTTTTCTTAATGGGCACAAAATATCTGCTGGAACTCTTGAGTTTCTGTCTCCCTTAAGATTTTTTATTTCTCTTTTAGGGGAAATATTTTGTCCTGTCTTTTTAAAATATTCCTCAAAATATTTCATTCTTCTAGGAGAGGGATGAGTGCTAACTTTCTACATTATTAAAAAGTTTGTCTTGAGAGTTTAAGTATGAGAGTTAGAAACCAAGGTTCTCTTAACTTTTGGAAAAAGAATGGGAAGTCACATTTTCTCCTTTCTGGTCTCCTTTAAACTTGCTATACTTTTCCATGAACAAAAGAAATCCTTAGCGATCTAGGATAAAAGCAAAAGCAGTGAAATAATGGGCTTTTAAATCTTGAAATAGATTTAATTTTGAAATGTAACAGTTTGATACATTTGAACATTTACCTGCACACCTTTGTATTCATCAGCCCCGGGTGAGATGAAATTGTCTACAATAAAAGACGTAGCCTGCAGTAAATAGGAAACACACTAATTTTTAAGAAGCATGCTCGTGTACTCTACAGAAACACTTAAAGTGTTTTCTTTTTTAACAAAATAGCGGGGTTTTTGCCAGCCTTTGTAACACAAAAACACTTTTAATTATACATGCATTCAAGCAGCTGCTCTAGCACAGCAGTTTTGCCAGTTTTGTGGCCACAGATGTCCTTCACAGCCAGCTGTGTTTGTTTAGTTTGAAGTTCTGTGTCATTACTTGTAATTGTGGTTATTTTAGACTTCAGCCTCAGGTTTGTTTGTTTTTTAAATAAGTTCAAGATCAAGATTTTTCTGCTTAAATGGAGAGATGTACAACATCTTTGTTACTTTCTGGGTTATTTTGCCAAATCTTCTTTGTTAAGTGTGACAGTACAGGGTAAACAAATTAACTAGAGAAAAGATCACAGATACTGCTCACAATGAATGGAGAAAAGGAAAATGCATGGCACCTGCCCTGAATGTATTTGTTTGCTATAGGAGTGAGAGGCCAGCCTGAGCACTTTAGCATAACTAGGCTCAAGCCTCTTTATAGAGCCTCAAGGCTTTTATGAGTTTTCTTTCGACTTTAATTTGACATTTACGCAAATATTTACATGTTTGTACGTGCATAACAAAAAATGTCTGTAAAAATAGTATCTAATGGTACATAATAGAGAAAAATGATGTGTTCAGTAGGACATCATTACCAGCTATTATGCTGATAATCTTGGTTGAGAACTGAAGACCGACTTTTGAAAGATTTGCGAAGTTTGGGAAATTATGATCTTTATATTTATCTTCTACTTGGAGAGAAAATGTTGGTGCTAACTCTCCTGTGCCCTGAATAAATGTGTGAATCCATATAGCTATTCATCATTACCATTTATCTCTCAAAAATTAATATGTATAGAAAGGCCTATATATTTGAACCATCCCGACAAACATTCATTAATGCTTTATCTATGATTACAAGTACAAACATATTTTTTGAATTTTGAGAAATATAAAACAATTCTGCTGATAAAAATAGATATGTACCTGGTATATATAAAAATAGATAAATACATCAGCATAAACTAATTCACAAATAAGAGAAAATTGAGATTTCAAGCTAGCTAAAAAAAGGTGGCCTGAAAAAATTTCCTCCTCTTTGTGATAAGATTTGTATGATTAAAAAATGCAGACAGCATTCTTAATAGATCTTACATAGCTGCTGTTTCTCAGAGATGCCAGTTTTTTTTCATAGTAATAAATAATAATAATAATTTCCAATTGGAAATCTAGACTGTGTGCATTGTCAGTGCTGGTAGGTTTAATTCCCAGTAGATTAAATACTCTTGTGCTAGAAGAGGCTTTTTTCCTTTATAGTCACATATTTTCAAAGATTTTCAAATTTTCCAAATCTAAATGGAAATGAGAGGTGCTTTGAAAGGGTTTTGTCACTCAAACACCAGCCATCTATTTGTCATAGATTAGGTTCTGTTTTCGGCATACAAGTGGACTACAATGTTTAATGTTTCAGTATAAATTCAATATAGAATATATTATATAGCCATTCAATGAGAGACATCACTAGGCAAGAAGTTTTTCAAAAGTTTTGTTTCCTGAAAAACTTTTAGTGATTTATTCAAACTGAACATCAATATAATGACTGTAACATGTAGGAAGCTTTAGAAATATGAAATTGACTTTTAATTATAATGTATTGTAAAGTATTTAATTGCATAATGTTTCCAGCATGCTGCATAAGTTTAATATGGCCAAAAGTATTTTGCTAAAGATTTTCATTTGTAGTCATTGTCTGATATATCTTGTTGCAATGTTCAACAATAGTCAGCCATCATTGACAGATTACAGTTGCCCTGATATTGTTTTTCCATTGTGGCAATGAACTGATGAAAACTTTCACCATGTTTGCATTTAGATTTTCAGGAAATAAGTCAAGTATGAATGAGAAAATGAATCTTCAGTGACATTTTGTGCTTCGTGGTACTATATGATAAATATCCTATATTTGTCAACCAGCTGAATGTAGTTTGGTGCTCTGTAGTTTCCAAGAAAATTCTCAATGAAATCCTTGAATGTTTTGCAGATAATTTTCTCTGGCCCCACTAACAGATCTTCGAACTGCTTGTCATTGATGTCGTATTTAATCCACAGTCCAAGAACTGATTCTATCCAAGCTCATCCTTAGATATTCTTTTCTCAACCCTTCTTTCATTTGCTCATGGAAGGGTTTCCTCACGCAGGATTTTAGAGTGACTATGTTGAAGAAAGCCCTTTTAAAAGTCCACTTGGTTTAATCTGGGAGTGGGAAGCTCCTGGTTTAGAATATGAAATGAAACTCTGGGACTCATGTAGTTGTTTGTATTCTGACCAGAATTTTTAAAAAGCGAAGTATTTCCAAATAGAGACCACTTATGTGCCTCTTGTATTTCTTTCTATATGTTCATTCTTGCTGTACTTTGTCATCTTTGGCGTATAAAACTAATAATATGTCTGTTTTCTAAAAAAAAATTATTTGGGTTTTGATAGTTTTTAAAATATTTAATTAATAAAATATCATTAAATGATCTGTAGAACTCAAGGCAGAATGCATCCCAAGTAATAGTCAATCCAGGAATTATTGAAATCCCATACTTGGTTGTTTTAATCAGAGTTGCTCTTTGTTTGAATTATCTTTGTTGCATCATCATCATCATCATTTACTTTTTACATACAGTCTTTCAGATAGTTGTGACTGGATTTGATATTTTTGGCTGACAAATTCTTCTCAAGGATCTAAGATAGACTTTGACTCCTCCTTCTCCTCCTCTTCTTCATCCTCCTCCTCTATTGGAAAATTGGAAAAAAGATTTGGATATATTCAAGTATTCTGAATCTTTATTCAAGTAAGATTTGATGTATTAAACTAGACAAAGAAGAAGCAGAATAAAAATAGTTTCTAAGCAAGTGAAGTGAGATCCTAGAGAAGTAGCTGACAGAGAAAACAAAACCATTTGAGCTGATCTTTTACTCTTTTTTAAATGATTACTTGTAAAAAAAGCATACATACATACATATGTACCCATCATCTTATTTCCTTTCAGGAAAAGTAATGTTATGCAAAACACAGGTGAGATAAGCAAAATAAATGTGTAAGATAAGAATGGAAGGAAAATTAACTAAATCTAGTTTATAGCAACAATATTCATTATACTTCCCATACGTTTCTATACTTTCAAGGGATGTATTTTATATGGTTTTAAAACACACAATTTTCTTTATCTTTATTGAACATTCCAAAGAATAAATGCAAAAAAATTCCCATCAAACTTACCACATTGGATGAGTAAAATGCAGGAGAGATCAATTAGTCCCATAAGATGACCTTGTCCCAAATTGCCTATTTTGAGCATTCATAAGTTTGTTAATATTGTCTTAGAGATGAATACTGTTTAAAATTAAAAAGTATACTCTGCAATTATTAATTAACATATTGTAATTTATTGTTAGGTCAACAACTATGAATTTATCATGAATAAATCCTAAAGCCGGAACATGAAATTAAGAGTTTTTGGATATTCCTACCATTTAGAATGTACACGTAGGAATGTGTTGACGATATACTGGCTGGAACTGAATAATTTCTTTTAAAGAGAATGAGTGTAATTTCTCTGTTCTCTCTCAGCTTTGACAGTGAAGCATGAAATAAAGGCATAATGGAAAGAGATCCTTATGTGCATCGTGATCTTAAGTAAATGCCTTTTATCTATTAGAAAAAAAAGGAAACAAGGCAATCGTCTGGCAGATTGAAAAGCTTCTTTGACATAAACATTGAATTGTATTTATGAAGCATTAAAGAAAGTCCTCTTTCCTTTTATATTTCATTTTAGAATGTGTTTGAAACAAAGCCTATTTTTTCTTGCCTTTTGGGGGGGAAACAACTTTCATCTGTTTATGATATTACTGTGATGAGTTTCCTTTCATAATCAATTACATCCAAAAAGCAAAAGGTCACAGAATCACAGAATCAAATAGCCAAAGAGATAATGAAATAGGAAAATGCCAAAATGCTTTTAAACTTACCCATGTATGAGCAAAGTGAAAACTTCAAATGATAGGATCTCTATAAAGTTCACCTAGAAATAAATATACAATTAGTGCAGCACAATGGAAATCTTTCTATTTAAAGTTATAGGCACCACAGGGCAGGATGGGACAGGGCAGGGCAGGAGTGGACAGGAGAGGAGAGGATAAGATTTGAGACCAGGGTGGATAAAAATCAATGATTTTTTTAAAAAAATCAAAAAAATCAGATTTTTTTGATTTAAATTGGATTTTTTTGACTTATCGAATTTATTTTAATAAAAAACTTTTGGGGTAAAAATCTATCGTAAGATAGTTTTCTATTTAAGATACATAAATAATTTAGTTTATTCAGCATGAAATGGAGCTTAGTTATGTAGCATGAGGCTGTATATTCTGCAACACTGGGACTATCGGTGAGTCAACAGTGGGTCAAAGGAGTAGCAGAAATGACAGTTGCTCTTTAAAAATTATGATTTAAATCGAGTTGATTTAAATCAAGCCTTTTTACTAGTGATTTAAATCATGATTTAAATTGTGATTTAAATCAACTCGATTTAAATCAAATCCACCCTGTTTGAGACTCAGGTACTTCATGGTTTGAATTGCAATTGGCAACTGGATATGTTTTGACATTGAGGACTGAATTGGACCATCTTGTTACAATCTACTTGACTCCTTAGCAACTGTGTCTGCAGTATGAGACATAATATGCTTCAATCCTTTCCATTTATCCTGTCTTGGTTCCGGCATGCAAGTGTATGGCTAACTTTTTCTACATTCTGTAATTGTCATTCTTCTCCAAGGGGTTGGACTAAGAAACATTGATTTAGCGCCAGATGATTGTAAAAATATTAGATCAGATGGGCTTTAGACAAAGCTGTAGGACATATTGGTAGAATCATGTTGGTTACATTCCATACTGTAAACAATATTGATCAAGATATTTCTGTTTATTCTTCTGGAATTCTCAACAGCTTCTGCTATCAGTAATTCACCTGGGTTGCTGGGATGAGATGAGACTGGATCTTTATGGGATGAGATTTGACCTGAATCCATGAAAAATAGTTCTATCTTCATGCAGTACTGATCTCACAAGGTAGCAATGGAAAACTCCTATTTGATGCTCCAGGCAAAGGATTCAATGTTTCTTAGCTTATATATCAAACTATTAACAGACATACTTAATTGGCCAGGGAAGATTATAGGAAACATGTCCCACTGTGCAACAGTCTTTCTTGGTATTGGTTTATTTCCAGGTACAATTCAAAATGTGGTTGTAACCTACAAAGTCTAAGTGACTTTTTATCAGTCTGTTTGAAACACATTCTTCCACGTAAATTTGCCAGATCTTTGGGAGAGACCCCAGTTTTCCTTGTTATTAGAAAAACTACTGATAAATTAGTTTTAATCTGGTAGGTATTGTTATCCCTTATTGGTGTGTGTTGGCATGTGTGTATGTTTGTGAGGCTTTAATGCTTATTATTTTACTTATATTTGTGTTTTATTGCTAGCCATCATGAGTGTCTTCTTTGCTTGATACACAAAACAATAGCGAGGGGGTACTATTCCGTCACACATCAAAATGTCTTGTAGCGGCCTTTCTGATTTTGCAGCCATCTATAACCATGCTTCCAATTTTTCATCATCAATGGTTTGAAGTGCTCTTTGATGAGAACAGATTGCTGCTGTTGCTGAATTTTTCTTTCACTGAATTCATACTAGCAGATACCTTGTTATAGTGATGGCAGCTGCTGATGTTGACCAGCTAAGCCTAATCATGACTTTTTGTTCATTGGTCAAATGTGGAACAGATTTTTTTTACACGGTAGAAAGTGAAGCACAGTCCTTTGCTAAGTAAGAATGTAGCAACATCACTTATTAATGCTATTGTTATTTTCCCCTGTCAGAATAGATCATTCATCACATTATTAAATCACTTATCTTGAGCACTCTTTCATTTCATGTTGTTTTAACAACATAGAGTATCTAACCATAGTCCTGCTTTGAAGTCATTTAATATCAGCTCTCTTATCTTTTCAAGCATTGACATTAAAAGACATTAGTAGTATAATGAGTAATTCTTAGGCTGAACCTATCCATCTTGGGACTGTTGAGGCTTACATCCTTAGACTGTTATCTTTAGAGATGAAAGTACATGGCTTTATCTGTATACAATATGGCTTATTGTATTGGTAGCAAAGAAGCTAATTTCTCTGTGCACATTTTAGAGTTCAGTACTTTTAGATCAATATAGTCAATTGACCTAAATATTCAAGACCTTGCATAATGAGGAATCTAACTATGTTTAAAATAAGTATGAAAGAAACAGCTAAACATCTCATGTTCCCAACTATGTAGGCAACCTGTTAGTTTAGGAATATGCCAGTTAGCATTCAGAAGCAACTCAATGTGTGAAAAGGTCCATTAACAGTCACACAAATACATATGCGCCTATATTGTATTTGCAATGTCAAGCTCATAGTTGGTTAAACTGTGTGTGTATGAGAAATTGGCATGTCCTCTCCTGGTTTGATTACAGAACATCCCCAGGCTTGTTATGATGCATTTATGAGGTTTTTGCAAATATAGTTTCTCACATTCAGAGCCATTCTGGATGCCGCCATTGATACAGAGTCAGTTACAAGGATAGGCATGCTGGTGCACTTATGCACACCCCTTTTATGGACCTCTCAGGAATGGGGTGAGGTCCATGGTAGACAACTTGAGGTTGAAGCTATGGGGGTTTGAGGTTGTAATAACGGAGTTGGGTAGAACATTCTAGGCGTTGACCATTCCGTTGCTGAAGTCGTATTTTGTGCAATCGAGTTTGAGCGGTTTACCTTAAGTTTGTAGTGATTGTTTGTCCTTGTATTATTGTGGTTGATGCTGAAGAAGTCATTGACATATATATATATGCAGGGCCTGTGATGGTGCATGCCATCACTTTTCCTCTGTAGTGTCCGTGTTCATGAGTCTGTGCCTGTGTCCATGTCTGTCTGTCTGTCTGTCCGTCCGTCCATCCCACTTACTCACTAATCTAATCTAATCTAATCTAATCTAATCTAATCTAATCTAATCTAATCTAATCTAATCTAATCTAATCATCTGAGAGATTGTTTAAAGAAGTAATTATTAAACCACTTAGGGAATTCTTTGGAGACAGTCTCAAAGTTCAGAAAAATATTGGTTTTTCTAAAGTTGGATGATTGAGTAAAAAGATCATAACAGTGATGGCTTCTCAACTATAGATAGTCCTGGAGAAGCAGATTACAGGTAATCCTCAAATTACAACAGTTCAGTTAGTGATCGTTCGAAGTTACAACAGCATTAAAAAAAAAGAACCATTTTTCACACTACGACCATTGAAGCATCCCCATGGTCACATGATCAAAGTCCAGATGCTTGGCAACTGACTCATATTTATGACAGTTGCATTGTCCTTGTTGGCCTCCCTGTTATTTTCAATGCCATCAACCATGCAGTATTTCTCAATTATCTAAATAATATGGAAATAGGAGGTACTATTTTCAAACAGCTATTTCCTATCTTTCAGCACATTTAATTAGTTTTTCCTTGAAATAGGTACTTCAGAAACAATCATAAGATGCCTTTTCAGGGCTCCATCCTGTTTCCAATGTTTTTCAGTCATCAGAATAAGTAGAGCTAGTGCTATTACAATGTTGCTGATATTAAAATCAATTTCTGTGTGACAACTTTAGATCATGATGTATCTCTTCTTAATATCTTCATATTAGGTATGGATCAGGGTGAAATGCTACCCGTTCAGACCGGTTCGCCCAAACTGGTAGTAATAAAAGCTACTGGTTCAGGTGAACTGGTAGTAAAAAAATGCTACCGGTTCGGATGAACTTGTATTTCCGACGATCAGCTGTGTTGCGTGATTTATATTTGCTAGAAAGCAGGAAATCCTGCTTTCTAGCTAATCTAAACTGCACTGAACAGCTGTTCCCCTCCCTCACTGTTCTACTTACCTTAGAAAAGGCTTCTTAATCTCCTTTTTCAGAGGTGCATGGTAGGGCCTGTGTGCACGTAAAGCACACACAGAGAACCGGTAGCGAAGCGAACCAATAGCAGACTTCGGAGCATTTCACCCCTGGTATGGATGCTAAATTGAAACTATTTCCAACCAAAATGGAGGAACTTAATGTCACAATTGCAGAATAGTAACAGTCTTTTCATTATTTCAATTGCTTTAATTGTTAATATTTTGGGTTCTAATTTTGACTTTTTGTATTATTGTAAAATAGGAAGATATAAAATAAAAAACTACCTGCTACCAGAATATCACCATTTTAGCATTATTATCTGCTGAACCAGTTGATAATATCTTGATATTTAGATTGTTTACTTCTAAGCTTATTGCTGATAAATTTATGGAATCTTAATATATTCTACAAAGGTGCAAAGATATAATATTGATTCCCTGTTATATTAATTTATATTAAGAGATCTCTTGCATCAAACATTTAAGCTTACACATCACTCCTATCTGACTTGGGTTGTCATTTGATAAGATTTTTGTTACAACACAAATCAGGTACTGGTACCATTTTTAAGAAATGATTCAGAACAAATTATAATAAACCTTCATATTTTTTTACATGTCGTTATGTGGAAAAAGCAGGCGCTGAAGGCTGATTTTCAGATTTACAAATAAATAAAACATTTAAAAGTAATGAATATGCTTATATAACGTTCTGTTCTATTTCTCTTTGCTTTCTTAATGTTAATGTGATACAAGGAAAGTAAACCGTCAATAGAGAGAATTACGGTTTTTCTTTTTGAAAAATTCTGACTTTGGACAGTGTCTTTTTGGGGGGGAGCAATAGGAGCAACTACAACAATTTATTCTCCGAGTATGCCTTTTTGTCTAAAAATATGATTTGTTTCTTTTGATGCATTATGGGTTGGGTGGATTCAACATTTTTTTTTCTTTTTCATTCCACCTGCCTATGTTTATATGTAGCATTTCAAAATAAGCAAATGCAAAATCAAGAAATAAATATTCAACCTTTCTCACAGTACATAGTCTCGCACTGTCAAAATGTCACAGGTTAATGGTAAAACTGAACTTCATTTATCTTATTCTGACAGCTCAACCAACCTAACACAATCTAACAACCACATCTCTCCTGAGTCAGGTGATTTTTTTCCCCCTCCCAGCCTTTGTTCTTCCGTTGAAACTACTTGGAACAAGTCAGTGATTTTAAAGAATTCAGGAGATTGTTGCCTGTTGTGTTTCTTTAATTGTTTCTTCAATGGGGGTTGAGAGGATGGAGATAGCCAGGAGAGTGGGAGATGCTAAATTATTTATGCATTGAAATGTTTCAGCATGAAGTCCTTGCTATTTTAAAACAATGGATTTTTTTTTAAAAAAACCAGGAATTGCAAGGAATACCAAGAAAAATGACAGTTATGTATTTTTAATTTCCAGATCTTTCTATTATGCTTCTTTTATTATTCATTAAAGTTAAAAGGCTACTATGTGGAGTTCCAGCTAATTTTGTCCTGCAAAGACTGATAGGATTTTTAATCAAAGCTGTCTGGGACAGGATAGTAAATGAGTTGGAAAGGAATGTAATGCAGACATTTGCTAGTATGAATGTGAATGTAAGAGAATAAGGTGTCCAATTAATGTAACCATGCCCTTTTGTTACAATTTGTGGATAATTGATAAAAGCAGGAGGTCTGATGACTGCCATACCTTTCCTCACTTTTTGGCAATTTCAGTGAGTAAAGTGCTATCCAGTTGGATACATAGCTTTTCTCCTTTGAGCAGCACCCTGTTCTTTTTCAAAAATACAATAATATATAAGAAAATCATATCCAAAGTTGTCTTGGATACTTCCAAATATCCACAATATTTCTTGGATTTCAGCATGTATGCTGAATATATAAGGAAGAGTTTACAGCATTGTCTCACTCCCTTGCACTGTCTATATCAGTAATCAATTTTACAATTACAACAAACTGTAGCCTGTAAGAATGGTGTATCTGTGAGGAAACCAATGGCAAGTCAAGCCAATATGCTAAACCTTTAGGGAAGGTAGTCATCCTGATAATGACAAAATGCAGGGCCAAGAGTGGATAACCAGCACTCATTGCCCAGAATAATGGGATTTAATTTATGAAAAGCATATTCCTGTTCAATATTAATAAAGTATTCCTACAGTACCAGTAGGGATGCTCAGTAGCTAAGATGCTGAGCTTGCTGATCAGAAGGTCGGCAGTTCAGCGGTTCAAATCCCTTGTGCCACGTAATGGGGTGAGCTCCCATTACTTGTCCCAGCTTCTGTCAACTTAGCAGTTTGAAAGCACGTAAAAAATGCAAGTAGAAAAATAGGGACCACTTTGGTGGGAAGGTAACAGCGTTCCGTGCGCCTTTGGTGTTTAGTCATGCCGGCCACATGACCACGCTGTCCGAAGACTTCGGACAGCGCTGGCTATTTGGCTTAGAAACGGAGATGAACACCGTCCTTAGAGCCGGAAACGACGCATGTGCGGGGGAACCTTTACCTTTACCTTAGAGTACCAGTAAGAACAGTTTGATAATGGAACCAGTAACTCAGAAAATGGTGTTTGAGTAGAGGCTAGATAATAAACTGTCTGGCTTACACATGAACACAGTTTCTGGGTAATTTTCATTGAGATTTTTGCATTGAACAGGCTGGACTAGATGGCCTAAATGTCTCCTTCCATCTGTATGAAAAAGATGAGTGACTTCAAGTTAGTCTTAACTTCAAGCAACTGCCTGGAAAAGTCCTTCCAGATTTCTTGGCAAGATTTTTAGAATGGTTTGCTTTTGCCTTCTTGTTAAGGCTGAAAGAAAATGAGAGGACCAAGGTCATCCAGCTGGCTTTGTGCCTGAGGCAGGGTTGGAATTCATAGTCACCTTATTTCTTGCTGGTACTTTTAACCATTACATCAAATTGGCTCTCTGCCTACCTTTACATTAGAAAATTCTTTAGAAAAATTTCAAGCTTGTTCTAAATGCCTTCCTTATTAGATCAATGATGTTTTTTGTTTGTATGAATCCCATGGCTTTATAATAGGGGGAAAAGTATAATTTTTTTTCTAAGAAATTAATTAGGGCATTGAAAAATCTTTTACCATGTTTACAGTATTTGCCTTAAAACCTAAATTTATGCCTCTGTGAACCATTACAGAATTTTGCCTATAGCTGTATTTCATTTTATATTTTCTCCTTAATCTCAGCAGGCAATATTTATGTGGTACCGTGTTTCAAAACTGCCCCCTGTCCCCAATATAAAGGTTCAGAATGATGCTGAAATTAGGAATAGACATGCTACTGAAATAAATGTAAACATAAATAAAATCAACACAGATGGCTGACTCTTATGGCTTATATAATTAATAATGAAGAATGGAAGGAATATAACAGTAGGTCTCAAGGTGATGTCATGTTTACAGTATATTTTTAAGTAATTTATGTTTGGTATAGATTGAATACATTTTCACTGCTGAATGGCAGCTAATAGAGATCTAGCATAATGGAATTTTTATGACAATAGTTCAAGTAGCTTGAAATATAATATTTCTCCAGATTGGCACAGTAATAATCAGTGCGGTCATTAATAAAACCTAAACAATTAATAAATCAACTATAAAGAAATGCTTTTACTTATTATACTTTCTGTAAAGTGTTCTATTATATTGTAGGGCTTCTGTGAAATTAATATGGCAAACAGATGAAGTTGCACTTAACAAAAAATGGTGATGCATACTAGCATGACTGAAAACTATTTTAATAGAAGAAAATATATGTAGCTCAGGGTTGGGCAAGTCCTATGGCTTTAAATGCTGCTTCTAAGGCTGCAGAGAATTCTGATTAGCAGCATCTGTGTTATAGCTGAGGCTTTTTTGGAGGATATTGGGTTTTGCAATGGATAGTGGGCAGCTGGACATCAATCCAATTGTGGTTGTGCAGTTTGTCCAATTACATTGTCATTCATTGCCATATATCAAAAACATCTCAGAAACAACCAGCATGCTATTACAAGCATATGGCATCAATATGGCACATAAACAATCTAAACTAAACCTGCCCAAATATCTAAGTAAATAAAAAAATTCAATAGCGCAAGGAAAAAAACCCCAAGAGTCATCTACAATATACAGAGTAAGAATTGTAATACTTCTAGCACTGGAAGGTCCAATTCTGAAAGAAATAACATTAACCCCACTGTAAGTGTGCATATGTAAAATCAGGCATATGGGAGAGCATATCTTCTACATCAGGGGTGTCAAATTGGCGGCCCACAGACCAGATGTGTCATGTGCAGGCCACGCTCACCCCAGCTCCGCAAAGGGAAAAAACATCACGTGATGGCAACATGATGCTGCGAATTTGACACCCATATTCTAAATGAACTGCCCCTTTTCCATCACAATTAAACAAGAGCAGAAACAACAATCCTTTAGTTAATTTAAATCAAAATAGTATCCATACCTGTATTTGAAGGTTTTGACTCATGAAATAGGTCTTCCTTAGTGTTGTAGAAATTGTTTAGCAAGTTAATTAGCGAAAAGCCTGAAACGGAAAGGCCAGTAACCTGCAATTTTATAACTCAAATTACAATAACAATTTTTGAAAAATGTGAATAAGCTATGGTTGCTTATAACTTGAGAAATAAACTTATTTATTGAACCCTTTGAAAAGTATATTATTCTTTGTTATGTGGACCTTTTTTCCTTCCCTATTCATCTATAAAAATGGTAACCATAGCAATAGCTCCTTGCTTTTCCAATTTTGACCTGCATCATGTTTTCTTGTCAATAAACACACTACATATACTGAAAGACTGTACAAGCAGTAACTTGAGAATAACCCTATAGAAAAATTTGTACTGAAAAATTCAAAGGAAACAAGATTAAAAAGCCTAACACTTTTTAAAATGTTTTTAATTGTCTGTTATTGTTTTTAATCATGGGGCCAAATTTATATATATCTTTTTAATTGTATTTTAATGTTTGTAGTTTATGTTTTTACTTGGCTGTTCACCACCCTGAGTCCTCAGGGAGAAGGGCGGTATACAAATTTAAAAATAAATAAATAAATAAATAAATAAATAAATAAATAAATAAATAAATAAATAAATAAATAAAATTTTTCAAACCATTTTTTTTCTTAGAATTCTCTGACTTGATTCAGGAATAGCTTAATGTAACAGCTTTCCTTTTAGTTAAATTTGACCTTAAAAGGTAATTTTTGAAAGATTTCCAACTCTATGAATCTATTTGGTCATAACAGTCCTTACCTCAAAAGAAAATAGTGTAATCAATACAAATTTATGTATGAATGCTGTGTTATTTTTTAATGTAATAAAGTAAAAAGATTAAAATGAAAATGTAGATCAAATTGTTTTGTTTTTTTTCTTTTGTCTCTTTAACGAAGATAGACATTACTCTCAGTCGGGTCTTCTGGGATCTTACTTCAGGTGTCTTCTATCCTTTTTCCAGATGTATTTTTATCCATTTTCATCAGTTGTCTAATATAATGTATCAGGTGTCTAGTGTAATACATCAACTCTTACTTGACCCAATATTCAGGTTGCCTGAGCATTTTTCCCCATTGAATTATGCCATACCATTCCCCCTGTCTATGCTAATTTTTTACATGACTATAGCATTTTTCTATAATAGTTAGAGAATTATTATGGTTGCAATACTTCAAAAATGACTAGTGTGCAAGCAACTCGGGGGGCCAAGTTTGCAGATTATGCTAAATTATTAAGAATGGTAGAAATCAAAAGTGATTGTGAAGAGCTTTGGAAAAATCTCTTTAAATGATGAATTGCAAATGTAATTCAGATTAAGAAAGTTTCAGGTGAGGCACACAAGGACACAAGAATAGAAACATTGTAGTCTAAGCTATCTGTAATTAACCAGAAAAATGTAAATCCCAGAACATCTGATTGTCCTCATGCAAAACTAATCAGAGGTCAGGATGCCACAATCTGGATGGAATCTGGTGAAACAGACTGGATGCAGGTCAGCAAACATGTAAAACAAAGCTGTATAGTCTCTCCTTAGTCATTCGAACTATATACTGAATATATATTGAGGGAAGATGGATTACAAGAAGACATTGGAGGAAGAAACATCAAGAACCTGTGCTATTCTGATGACAGGGTACTGGCAACTGAAAATATAAATGATATGGAAGCTCTAATAATGAAATGCAAGAAGGGCAGAGAAAAAGAAATGGAGTAAGGATTAAATATAAAGACGACCACTAATAAGCATGTACAGCAACCAGCGTCAGAATTGAGAGTGAAGGAATTAAAGCAGTGGATAACTTCTGCCTTTTAGGATCAGCTTTACTGTGAAGAAGTTAGCAGTTAAGAAATACAGTGCAGGAGTAACAATGATATTCAGGTGCTCGGATAACTATAAAGATCAGTATATCATATAGGCAATGATTTTCCCTAGGACATTCTATGGAACTGAACCAGGGATGGTATTCACTTACCTTCACTACCGGTTTGCAAATGTGAGCACGCAAGTGTGTGCACTTCTGCACATGCACAGAGTGTCAAAAAAAGGGGTGTGATGACGTCTGGGTGGGTGGGTGGAACCTCCTGCAGCCACCGCTACTGATTCGCCCGAACCAGATATACCACCACTGAATACCACCACTGAACTGAACTGAAGGAAGATGGAAAGTCTATTGACACTTTTGAACTTTGGTGCTGGAAAAGACTTCTGAGAATACCATGGATAGCCAACAGAAGAAATGGAAAAGAACAGCCCAGAGCTATCAGTCAAGGCACAAATGACTAGTGTCTGTGGAGATCCTCAGTCATCCAGGTCATGGTTGTCCCAAAGGTGCTTTTTCAAGAGGCAACTGGACTTTCTGTTTTGTTTTGTTTTTGTAGACGTTTTGCTTCTCATCCAAGAAGCTTCTTCAGCTCTTAAACTCTTTGGAAAGGTGGAAGTAAAGAGAAGGAAATGACCAGTGATTGACCAATGATCAATGTAAATGCACTTAATTACAATAACAATGTTTGTACCACGGGAAGATTTGAAGGACCATGTTAGGGACAGAGTGTCCTAAAAGAAAATTAGGTGGTCAGGAAGAGTTGGCCCTGAACAGATGGCATATTATCATAATCGTTGATTAAAGCAAAGCAATCTGCACTGGGGTCAAATTTTAGTTTTACTTGATGTAGCAGCAAACTATGAGGTAATGAATTAGAGAAGAGATATGTTTTTTTTGTATTTCTGTTCTCTTTATGGGTTTCCTTTAAGCTTTTATTTGGCCATTGTAAGAACTGAAGACTGAACTAGAAAAGTTTTGGTGTAATACAGCTGAGTCAGCATTTAACTAACATTCAACTGCCAGACTGATTAGAGTTTGTACATGATGAGAGTATCTTGTTCTTCATCTCAGTGGCAAAATTACTTTGACTGGTCCTGCCCAGTATTGATGGAATCCTAAAGTCCTTTAAAGAAGTTAGAGGTTTTGTAATAAGGGGAATGTAATAAGAAAATATTAGAATGCGTAGAAATGGATAGATTAATGTTTATTATTAAAGACAAAGAAGAAACTGAATACTATTTGATATGGGACATATTTGATCAATAGTTAGACAACAGAAACAGAAGTTAGAAAGGAAGAGATATAAAAAGAGGAAATGTTAAAGACGAGAATTGTTAAAGAAGATGATGTTAAGTATTATTGTTATTATATTATTATGTTAGTATATTATTAATATTATGGTGATAAATACCACAACAAAATGTTGTATTATGACTACTTAAATATAATTGTACCCAGACTGCTCACTGTTTGATGAAAATTGAATGTGATATAAATAAAACAACGAAAACTTTAAAAAAATAATAAAAAAATTAGAGGTTTTGCAGGTAAAATAAATTAAAAATCCATCTAGATCACTGATACAAGCTAACTTTTTAAGATGCTGTAATAATACTGACAAATATAATACCTGATTTTCCCATTTGTGTGCTTTTATAGAGATGAACTTTTCATAGGAAGATGAAATTTGAAGGTTGACAAAAGCAACCCAAATTATAATGATAAAAATAACGAGAATATAATAGGTACAAGGTAAAAAATAAGAAGACCTGCAATTATAATGTCAGTGTAGTGATAATATAGTTTCTGGGGGGAAGGCACAGGGAATTAATGTGCAGCAAATGTTTTCAATAAAGCTATTAACTTGACAAGATTGGAAGCATAGCATAGCATAAGAATTAGCAGGAATGTGGGACAAAATGATAATACTGCATGGTCAACAGTTGTAATGGTATTGGGGGGGGGGGGAACCTTGGGAGATTGACTGAAAAGAGGCTGTCTAGAGCAGGGGTCTCCAACTTGGCAACTTTAAGCCTGGCAGACTTCAACTCCCCGAATTCCCCAGCCAGGAGTTGAAGTCCTCCAGGCTTAAAGTTGCCAAGGTTGGAGACCTCTGGTCTAGAGAACAGTCATTTAAGATATGGCATAGTCCTCAGCTCGATAGTAGGTAGAGCAAGAGGCTCAGAAGGGAACGATCTTCAGACTTGAAAGACCCATATTAGTCTTAGAAGGTAAAACAGACGGAAAACACAATTAGGTGAGTTATTTCGATTTATTGTAAAGCTACATTAATAGATTCCAGCAAGTCTGAAAGTAAAGATCTCCCACCATATCCTTTACAGCCTGAGGAACTAGATAGGATCCCTTCTGAACTTTTTATTCCATCTTTTTGTATAAAAAAATGGACCAACATTTCAAATTTGTATTGAATTTATTCTATAAATTTATTAAAGACCTAAGATGGAAAAGAGATTCAACTATTCGACTTTGACCATTTGACTTCTAAACAAAACTAGCTTTTTTTAAAAAAAAATCTTCAGCTTGTACTTTTAAATCTCAGTACATCTCAGCATTGGTTCAAGTTGGATTCAATTCATTTAATTTGAACTTTGTGTTGATTGATTGACACTGACTTAATGGCATATAATCAGCTCTTAGCAACTACGTGGGTAGATTTTCCCCATGATGATCTGTTCTTAACCTGATCCTTCAGGTCTTCCAAGGATTGGGCTTTGTATATACAAACAATTATTGTATTCGGGGGAAATGGAATTGATTATTACACCTAATGTGTCTTTAGAAATACCACTGAGAAATACAGCCCATTAGTTATGAACTGCAAAGGAAAAAAAATCATTTCCTGTGGCCAGGAATTGGATGGTAGATTTAACAGTGTACCGACCAGTACGCTCCCACAGAGAGGGGCTCCTCCAGGTGCCGTCAGCCAAACAATGTCGGCTGTCGGCCCCTAGGGGGAGAGCCTTCTCTGTGGGGGCACCGACGATCTGGAATGAGCTCCCCCCAGAGATACGGAGGATTCCGGATCTGCGCACCTTCCGTCGCGAGTTGAAGACGTTTTTATTTCATCAATCTGGCCTCGCCTAAATCTTCTCCCTTTTAAGTGTAAATTTTAAATTTTTAAATTTTTAATGTATTTTAAAATATGGGTATCTTAAATTATGGGTACTAATTCAGCCAAATTTATTTAATTCATTTTATTCGATTTTAAATTTTGTATATCTATGTGTTTTATTTTATGGCTGTGCACCGCCCTGAGTCCTTCGGGAGTAGGGCGGTATAGAAATTCAATAAAATAAAATAAAATAAATAAAATAAAATAAATAAATAAAATAAATAACTATTTTTCTCATTGAGAGTAGATTGTCCCCTTTATGGTTTCATGCTTTTGTTTTTTCTTGTTTTTATAAATTTTATTAAAAGTTTTAAAATAGAACATAAACTATCACAAACTAACAAAAAGCAAAGGAAAGAAAAGAAAAGATTAAAAGAGGCAACAAAAAAGAAATTAAAAAAGAAGCTTCCAATTTCTTCTGCTGCAATATAAATACACTTACAGTATTAACTCTCAGTTCATGGTCTTATTTGGATCTCTACATCTTACATTTGACTGAAATGAAATATGTTTTTCATTATATTTACATCCTTCTGTCTTGATACGTTTTTCTCTGGTGCTGCAGAGAACAACTAAAGTACAAAAGGTTGGGAAAGTTATTGGCTATGTTGATTAAAGAAATTGGTGCAGAGCTTTACAGAAATGGCCATATTATTGCAAAGTACATAGAAGCTGACATGTTGAGATTGCAGTCTGTTTGCTTAGTTAAATTTTTATGTAGTGTACTGAATGAGAATTGTAATCTAAACAGTATAAGACATTTGGACAAATTATGCTTGGAGTATGGACAATTGTATTTTTCACTTTCTTTATGGGCTATATATTTAGATCTGTAGTTGCTGTTCTCCCAAAGGTCTCAAAGATGGTTACAATATTATACACATATATAGAAAGGCTAGTTCCTTGTTGGGTTCAAATGTATAAAAGCAAACTAAAAAGGAAATGTGGTAGGTAAGAGTAAAAGAAAAAGCAAGAGATTAAGAAGTTATGAAGGAAAATATAGCAGCTGCTTTTTCATATCACTTTCAAATAGATAATTGAGATTTTTTTTTTTTAATTTGATTTATATGCCGCCCTTCTCCGGAGACTCAGGGCGGCTTACAGTGCGCTAAGCAATAGCCTTCATCCTTTTGTATATTTATACAAAGTCAGCTTATTGCCCCCACAAACTGGGTCCTCACTGAGGACCTCACTCCTAACTGAGATTACTATTAGAGGTCCTTGGTGCTCTCTGAGCTTGCTTGTTTTCTTGCAGACGTTTCATTACCATAACTAGGTAACATCATCAGTGCTAGTAAATTACTATTAATAGGCCATATTTAAAACAGTACCTACCTTTATCTGTATAGCCAAGTGGCTGTTTTCAATCTAATTACTTTAATGATTTTGATGGTGTTGATGTTAATAATATATATCCATGAGATCATAAAATTGGAGGTAATAAATAATGATAATGGCTAAGAGGCCATGAAAGCCAATTGGGTGACTTTGGACCAGTCATTCTCTCAGTCACTTTCCCTATAACAATCAACCCATCTCATAAGGTTGTTGTTGTAGGGAAAATAGGAGAAAGAAGGTGTGTTGAATATGTTTGCTATCTTGACTTATTTGAAAAAAATAAGGGCAGGAAACAAACAAACAAACAAACTGTCATGGAATATGCTTATTCAGAATTTTCTTAAGATAACTACACATCGACACAGGAAAAGAGCAAGGTTGTTCAATGTTTGGTACATACAAATGTATGTACGTTTGGTATGTATGTTTGTATGTTTGGTACATGCAAATCCTGAGAAAGTAGCTTTCTGTGAAACATTAACAGAAATCTTATATTTCAGCTTAGCAGGAAGGTACTTATGTCTAGGTACCTATATAAGTGCAGTGCGCATATGTAGAACTGTACTACACTGAGAAAAATCTAGAGTTGAAGTCAGGAACCTACCTAATATCTGGTATATGGTATTAGGTTGCTGGCATGAACCTACCTAATACCATAAGAGTGCAGAGTGCACACATAAGAGTGCAGAGAAGAGCAACAAAGATGATTAGGGGACTGGAGGCTAAACCATATGAAGAATGGTTGCAGGAACTGGGTATGTCTAGTTCAATGAAAAGAAGGATTAGGGGAGACATGATAGCAGTGTTCCAATATCTCAGGGGCTGCCACAAAGAAGAGGGAGTCAAACTATTCTCCAAAGCACCTGAGGGCAGAACAAGAAGCAATGGGTGGAAACTAATCAAGGAGAGAAGCAACTTAGAACCAAGGAGAAATTTCCTGACAGTTAGAACAATTAATCAGTGGAACAACTTGCCTCCAGAAGTTGTGAATGCTCCAACACTGGAAGTTTTTAAGAAGATGTTGGATAACCATTTGTCTAAAGTGGTGTAGGGTTTCCTGCCTAAGCAGGGGGTTGGACTAGAAGACCTCCAAGGTCCCTTACAACTCTGTTATTCTATTCTATATGCACGTTTGGGGTTCATATTCAAAAATTATGAAGTTGCTATTCCTGTTTAGTCATTTTCTAGCTGTTTTACGGATAGCTTCATTTGAAGCATCCCCCAAATCTTCTGCTCTAGAGCACAGGTGTCAAACTCGCTACATCATGTTGCTATCACGTGACGTTTCGTGACATTTTTCCCATTCGCGGTGCGAGAGTGGGCGTGGCCTGCACGTGAGGCATCCAGCCTACAGGCTGCCACTTTGACACCCCTGCTCTAGAGTATTCAAAGTAGTTTTATGCAAGGACCCTTATAAACGAGCGCTCCATTTTTCAACTAAATCTATTTGAAGAGTCTTATGAGGAAGTTCTGACTCCCTGGCACCAGGGCATGTCACGTTCTTTCTTTGACACGCTTGTTCACTTTTTAACAGCTTAACATGATTTTTAGGTTCTTTCTCTAACAAGCATGAGATTGTCTTTGTGATGATTGCAATAAAGTGAACTTGAAAGTGTGTGATCCAGTATGGGTAGATAATCATTAAAGAATTATTTTAATTGAATTAGTGAAAGGAGCTAGAAGTAAAAGCCCTGCTTTTTAGGCAGAAATATCAACATTTAATATGCTCAAAGAAACAAGGATTCTACTTAAAAAACAATCCCTGCAATATTATGTTTCAGTTGCCTTCTGAATTTTGGGAGGACTGCTCTTTATTTTAATGTGTACCTTAAGTTTAAGAACTTGCGTTGATAATTCAACTGAAGTAGAAAGCTTTAGGGAGAAAACCAGACAATGGTATTTAGTTATATTTGAACGTTTTATAGTAGGTTGTTTGCTATAATTGCCATTAAAATTATTAAGTGATAAAAGTTAATGCATGTTTATTGATTACTAGAAATAACTACAAAACATACCTTGTTAAGTTTTATATTCTTTAATTTGTTTCTGAATAATTATCAGTGACTTTCTGCTGCTCTACAATCTAAAATAGAGGCTCGAGGTGTTTATCTATTTACACATATAAAAGCCAATTTTCAGCATTTCTTCACACACTTGAAAAGTGAGGTATATATCCGTCACTCAGATTATTTCACTCTGTCTGGATTAAAACACTGTAAATTGAATTGGGCACTCAAGAATGCAAGTTGTCAAATTTTGAAGACAAGAACCTTCTTTCCAGTATCCTGTGAAATTGTACAATTCTTTCGTGAAACAATCTAGATTTTTTTTTACAGGAATAGGCATATCCAGGTATTTTATGACATACTGATATTTGACAGCACAGCTTTATTTTAGACAGCTATATGAATGGTGAATGGCTCAAGGGAAAGAGAGAGAGAGAGACTGTGAGTGGATGGGCTTGATGAGAACCTGAAAAGTAGAAAGATGAAATGTTTAAAGAATAAAAGATAGTCTATGGATGCAGTGGTAGCACTTTGCAAAGGCAGACATGTGTATAAAGAAGTATAGCACTGAAGAAAGTTAGCACCCACCCTTCTCCTAGAAGAATGAAATATTATAGGAAATATTAAAAAGGCAGAATATTATACCTCCCTGGATGAGAAAAGGAGATACATGCTCTTGGAAAGCAGCCCCCACCTTTGTTAATAGCCCCAGAAAGACTGGGCCATCCTATCTACAAGACAAAAGGCTGGGCCAGTTTATCTACAGCACAAAAGACCTTCACCCTCAGGACATAATAGGATTATGTCCCACTACCCATCTCACCGCATAGCACTTGGGAAGATTACATCATCCAGCAAGATTCAGCCAAGTCTGGGACTCAAGACAACCTACAAAGTTATCCCTGTATGGCCCCATGGGAGTCTGACAACCAATCAGAATACATTTCTTACACAGGAACAGGAAGCTCCAAGATGGGTCCCAAGAGAGGATATAAATCTCTCTCTCTTACCCATGTGCTCATTTTTGCCCAGGACCCAAAAAACCCATGTAGTCCTGTCTACCATTAACCCATCTTTCCAAATAGCCTCCATGTTTCCAGTGTCTTTCTCCCACTTGGAACTGAACCCAGATGGACATTTCTTCCAACAGTACCTTTTCATAGATCTAGGTTAATTAATATCAGTGTGCGGGTGAGATGCTTTAAGTATTGCCAAATTAAGTATTTTGGTTTTATACTGCACATATTCCTGATAAAGGCAGGGACAAAGTTAAGGATGAGTTGTAGTATGTAATTGAAACCTGTATTTCAAAGCTGATTCCAATGGATAAACAATATGAAATAAAATTAAAATATTATAGTAAAATATTTACTGGGAAATATGACATTTCAGTTTAAATAGAACATTTTAAAAACTTAATTTTAAATTATTTAAAATGTTATAGGCACCATTTGTACTTTTCTAAGTTCATTTAAGCAATCTCAGTTCTTAATATTGTCATTTGAATACGTGCCATTATTCCATTAGGATTACATTTAAAACTGTCTATGTTCATCACTTTCCACTGACTAATTACATAATATTTTGCTGTAAAAAAAAAAAAGTCAAATTTACAAAAAGACAGAAAAGTGTTAAATCGGAAGATAATTTTGTAATAAACTAAGTTATACTATTAACATGATTGTAATTATGCTCCTGAAGCATTTCAGAAGTCAGCATCCTGCTTTTTCTGAATAAAACAGCAATTAACTTAAAAACCTTTCTTGCCCTGAAGGAATGAAAAATTACATTTCATAGTACTGTACCATGTGGATTTGAGTTTACCACTTCCATTCTCATGTGAAAAAAACACATTATATGCTTGCTGATATTGCCATAGATTGACCTTAATGGAAAAAGTTGACTTTTTCTAATACCGTATCTTGAAACTGCTCAGGTAATGTATCATATTGCAAGATGGTTTTATACCACTATTAGTTATTGAGTTTAGAATTAAGCAAGCATCTGTCTCGAAAATTGTTACTGCTAGCTGTTTGGTGAAGCTTTATATCATTCAAAGTGGTATGTTTGCACAATTCTAATGTTCTTTTATAACTTATTCATAATAGGGTTGTTGATATTTCCAAAGGCTATTTTAATTTATTCTTCATCAAATAAATGTCAGTGTTATAAAATAACCTTCCTTTCTAATCACGGTATCTTATCTTGCACTATGGGTTAGGAGACAATAGATAAACCCACCCGTCCTGTTTTTTCCTCAGCTGATAATTTTCTGTTCTGCAATGTCTTTAGATACACCAGCATGATACTACTGGATGTCCTTCTCCTGTCTCTGAAAATTTGGGGGGTTCTAGTCAAAACAGAACTGAAAGCTGTAGTTTGGAGATACTGCATGCAGCATGCTTAATTAATCAGATTGACCCAAGATATATACACCTTGAAATAGCTTCAAGCAGTCAGTGGAGAAGCTAATTGTAGGCTTAACTCCAATGTCACCGCATAAAATTAGAGCTCTGCTTTATCTTTGGCTTTGCAAAGGATTATGAAGTAGAGGACATTTTATTAATGCTCCAGTACTATTACTGCTGCAGAGAATTGCTCGATTTGGTTACAGAGTTGTGGTAGATGTTTGGAGCGTACATGATTTTCATAACTTCTTATTTACATTGTTTTGAAATGATCTTTAGCTTTTAAAAGGTAAAGCTTGTTTATGAAATTTATATTCCATCTTTCCTTTAGGAACTCAAAATGGCATACATGCCAAGTAGAGGGTATAGAAAGTTTGGATGTTTCAGTGTCAGAGTAAGCAAAGGAAGTTCGCTTAATCTGATACTGGAATGCTTTTTTTGTGAGTCATGGGAAAAAAAAACTTCTGCAAGAGGTATTTGCCCTCCTAGACTTCCATCCCGTCACGGGTCATTGTAATATTAGCAAATGAGTATGAAGCAGACAACTTCGTACAGATAAAATTCCATTTATTGCACTAACTCAAACTTTAAATAGCAAATAGTCTAGGTGTAATAAAGAGTAGCTTTTGACATTGTCATCAGAGTCTATTTCCACTGTCTGATAATATAACATACAAAAGGCAAAAACCCAAAGCAGACCAGGAAAACATAAGAGCCAAGATATAATGGTAGGCTCACAAGTTGCAGCATATAATGTCAGCCTTGAATAATTTTTTTTCTTTGCTTCATAACTGATAATAATATAACAAGTCTTTCACTATTCTAAAATTTTAAATCTAATAAAATTGGAGATAATCAACAATGCAACTTGGTCAGTTGAAATTTTCACTTTGATACAATTTTACCAACCATGGGTATAGGAAAGTAATTCTAGGAAGTGCTTCATAGCAATTGTCACCCATTAAAGAGATTAAGGTAAAGGTTCCCCCGCACATGCGTGCTAGTCGTTTCCAACTCTAGGGGGCGGTGCTCATCTCTCTTTCTACGCCGAAGAGCCAGCGCTGTCCAAAGACGTCTCTGTGGTCATGTGGCCGGCATGACTAAACACAGAAGGCGCACGGAGCACTGTTACCTTCCCACCAAAGTGGTTCTTATTTTTCTACTTGCATTTTTTACGTACTTTCGAACTGCTAGGTTGCCAGAAGCTGGGACAAGTAACGGGAGCTCACTCCGTTATGTGGCACTAGGTATTCGAACTACTGAACTACTGAGCTTCTGATCGACAAGCTCAGCATCTTAGCCACTGAGCCACCGTGTCCCATTAAAGAGATTAGATATATCTGAATGCCATTTGTCTGCGAAACTCTATTCTTTTTTACATTCATCTTGTTTGGGCTCTTGCTATAACGATTTATACAGCAAAAATGTCAGTGAAGTCACAGTTTGCTGTTTATATATTGACTTTATTCCTGCAATGGCCTGCTGGGTTGGCTGTATTGACTCAGCTGGTTGAAAACATTTGGGATTGATCCTGCTTTTCTGTTGCTTTATCTTTCTTTCAAAGGAAGCCACTTAGGGACAAGAAGACACTTCATTGTAAAAGAGAACATCATTATTGTTCTGCAATTTAAGTCTTTAAACAGTGCAGGGAAAGTAGTGATTGTGGCAAATGTGAGCCTACTATACATGGCCTGATTGTTTTTCTTGATTGCTAAATAGTTTCCTTTTGCTCCTAGTACAGCGTAATAATGCTCTGATTGAATGGGTGAACTTAAAGAGTTCTCTGAATTCCATAAATCACAAAATGCCTTCTTTAAACTGTGAGCACTTTCCCCTGCAAAGTATGGGCCAGAAAACGGCTTATAATATTATATTCAGTGGTTTTTCTGGGGTTCTTTGATGTAATTTTGTAGTAAATGGTTTTTATTTAAACCATTAAAATGAAAGTTTGGGGGAGCTGAAATTAAATAACTTTGATTATGACAAAACAGACAGGAAAACATTTTCAAGCCATAACAACAAGAAAATGCTGCCTTTTTTAATTAATTTCAAAAATCCTGTGTTAGCATCATTATCTACAAAGAAAAATCTTTTCAGTAAACTTTCTATCGGATGTTACTAACAAATCTCTTTTTACTGATGTTATTTTTATATCAGCTTTAATTCTGACTATCAACACTATTAAAGATGTGCTAAAAATAGGATTTATTTTGATCAGGCCTAATTTAAACAATGCATAGCAGTTTAAAATTGTATGTGCTGAGAAAGAGAATACTGTTACCTGGTACTTTCAGGAAGTTTCAAAAGAATTCTAGAAATGTTGTTATCAGTATAATTTTAGTGCTATTATTATTTATTAATATTGAGCAGTTTAACGCAATAACATAACCAGTCCAGTATTTGAGGTCAAAGCTCTGGAACAATTTAAGTGCTCTGCTTTTTATGATATCCATGAATATATGGCAAGTTGGATCAAGCAGATCGGATTCCTCTGTAACTTTGCAAATTTGCAAATGTCAGGGGAAAGTACAGATTTCCCTTAATACTACATTTAATCCTCTCTTCCTCCTCCTCCTCCTCCTCCTCCTCCTCCTCCTCCTCCTCCTCCTCCTCCTCCTCCTCCTCCTCCTCCTCCTCAAAATCAAATCTATTTTCAGGGTAGCCAATTTGTATTAGAATTGCTTGCTTTTCTTGGGGTCTGGATGCGGTTGAACTGAGCTCCTTGCCCTGACTTTCCCTTTCCCTCTTCCCCCCCCAACATAAACTACCTTAAGAATAGAATAGGATAGGATAGGATAGGAAAGGATAGGATAGGATAGGATAGGATAGGATAGGATAGGATAGGATAGAATTTTATTGGCCAAGTGTGATTGGACACACAAGGAATTTGTCTTGGTGCATATGCTCTCAGTGTACATAAAAGAAAAGATACGTTCGTCAAGAATCATAAGGTACAACACTTAATGATAGTCATAGGGTGCAAATTAAACTGGGAGAAGATATATTTGTTATGTCCTGTTTTGATCAACTAACCTGGCACTATACTATATTTAATTCTATATGCTTACTTCTCTTGTTTTGTTTTTGATGAGACAGGAATCAGTAACAAATGGTTTCTTCACTTAGTCATATAAACTGAGTATTCTTCCAGTTCCCACAGTTCCATATTCCCAGATGTCAGATTCGTTGTAGATTCATTGATTGCGCTGAAACCATTGTAAATTAACCACTTCCAGCTTTGGAGACATACATTATGAATGCATATCTCTATTTATATGTATTTATTGTTACACAGATCATTGCTGTTACATTGCCTTGAGTTATTTCAGAATGAAAGTTGGATGGATGGATGGATGGATCAAAATGAGAAGGCAAGAATAAATTGGATTTACTATGGATTCCTTAGAGAAATGATCCTTTACAAAGAATAAAAATGTTAAATGCTTTGCTTCTGGACTTTTGCTTAATGTAAAATGTAGGTCACATGAAATTAATTTTTGAATAACACTGCTTCAAATTCGATGAAGCCCTTCCCCCCACCCCCCAATCAAATGCAAGGTACAACACAGCCCTAAAAATTATTGTCTCTTTCCCCCTCATTTATCCATCTTTCATAATTTCAAAACATTTTGCTTTATGCCTCAGAGCTGTGCCATAGTAGTACTAAAATCTGCCATACTTGACAGCAGATGACTACGGCAAATGGTACTTTTTATATTACAATTTGTAAAAAAAGTTAAAATAGATGGGTATGCTGAAGACAAGTAGCAGGGATTGCCAATACCAGTGCTCTGTTGATATTTGGAATCAGATTAGTTTGAAGGCCTAATTCACTAAGCAAGAAATATGTTCTCGTGATTGGCATTTAATGACCAGAGAACAGGAAGTGAGGCAGTTACCTACAGCAGACTCCCATGCATGTCTGCTGTTCATTGGAACTTTTAAAATAATATATACATACAGATATGCACATACACTACACATATATTTGTGTGTCCATGTGTGTATGCCTGTATGTGTTCCATTTTTACGTAGCATAAACTTGAGAGAAAGATTAGACTGTAAATTTAGAGAAAGAAGTTCATATTGCATTTTATGTGACTTTGTTTTACAGATTTTATGTATCCCGAACTTTTATACTGGTTTTTTTTTTTTTTTTTTTACTGCAAGCGATAATCAGCCTGACATACAAAATGAGATGTCCTCCAGTTGGATGTATATCATAAGGTCAATACATGAAATTCTTAATATACTTGTATTAGTTAGCAACCAAAGAATATTCACAATCTGACTGGGGGTTTTTTTGATAACAGTTTGTAACATAGTGTAGTAAAAGCATAGATGAAATTTTAATTAGCAGTACATTGGCTTTAATTGAATTTTTGAATGTTTGAGAGTATTTCTGTAAATAATGATATGCTGTGGCTTTTTTTTTTTTTTTATGCATTGCTTTGATTCTCAAAGCCTTAGGGTGCCACATTAAATCTAAAGCAGAGTAATGAAGACAACTGAGACAATAGATGCTTGGCTTCCTATGCTCCTTTATGTTTTATGATTAAATTACAATCTATCATTCAGGATTAATGAGCTAATTCTGGGAGCCAGTTCTGCATTTAAAAGGACCATAGGGTATCATCTAGCACTGTCATTAGTTGTATTGTATTGGAATCACAAACCTTAATACTATGCCACTTTTCCAGTATAAAATAAGATGAGCTCTTGCTACTGATGATCAGCTCTGGTTATGTTATCTCTTGGGGAGAGAAGGTTGATGAGATAAGTTTGCCAATCATTGTTGGGTTCTATTATATTTCATAACTTATCCTCTTATCTATCAAAACTGCAAATGCCAGAATTCCTGTAGTATAAACAATCAGTACATGTTGTGTTAATATATGTTCTGCATGTAACAATCCTACCATATTTGGGCTGCAAAATGAAAAAAGAGAAGCATAACTTTTATGTCCACGATGATCTAGTGTCCAGGATGATCTAGTGCAGGGATGTCAAACTTGATTTCATTGAGGGCCCTCTGCCAGCAAAAACAGCTGGGGCGGGTTGTGCGTGGCCCCCCCCAGGGCCCTGTTTTCGGCCAGGACTGCCTCCTGCAGCCCTCTGCCAGCGAAAATGGAGCTCGCCCCCCCCCAACGCCGTTTTGGCTGGTAGAGGGGTGTAGGAGGTTGTCCCAGCTGAAAATGGAGCCTTGGAGGACTGTGCATGGCCCTCCTGAGCTCTGTTTTCACTGGCAGAGGCACCACGTGCCGGTCCTTCGCTGCATTTCTAGCAGGAAACATTCTGTGCTACTATGAAATATGAACGTGATGGAAGGCCGAGTCCCAGGAAAATTTATTGCTTCCTTGACAGCTGGTCTATTTAGCCTTGCCAATCATTTCCTCTCCTTTTAGTTCTGCAAATGCATGTAGTACTGTCGATTTCCTACTGTCCAAACAGCCTCTAGAAGTGTTTTGCTCAGCAGTAAGTAAGTAAACTTCTTTACCATAATGCATTTCACAAATGGAGTACATTATGGAGTTCTGTGGGAACATTTTCTTTCTGTACTGCATTTATAGATTTATTAAAATTTCTAAAGATAGTCCTCAACCTACAACCACAATTGAGCCCAAAATTTCCATTGACAACCAAGAAAGTTGTTAAATGAGTTTTGCTGCATTTTTACAGCCTTTCTTACCACTGTTGTTAAGTGAATCACTGCAGTTGTTAAGTTACTAACGTGGTTGTTAAGTAAATTTGGCTACCTCATTCACTTTGTTTGTCAGAAGGTCACAAAAAGTGATCACATGACCCTGGCAACCATGCCAGTTGCCAAGCGTCCAAATTTTGAGCACAATACCATGGGGATGCTGTAACAGTTGTAAGTGTGAAAAACACATCGTAAGTCACGTTTTTCAGTGTCATTGTAACTTCAGATGGTCACTAAACGAATGGTTGTAAGTCAAGGACTACTGTATTAAGTTTGTTCTCAGTATCACAGTCCTATAGACAACAAATGAATACTGAATTCAATAGTATTTATTCTCAGGTAAATTAATAGCAATAGCACTTAAACCTATATACTGCTTCCCATTAATGTAACAATTTACAGTATGGTTCATATTCAATATGTTCAAATACCTGTATATTTTTGTAGAGCTTATTTTTAAAGCAGGAATGATAGCATATACTTATCATTTATCCCCTCAATTTTGCATGGGCCATTTATGTTAATAAATAAATTATTAATATTAGATTCCATATATCTGTTCAGCAATATGATTTTTTTCTGGATCCTATTTAAGTACTTGGATGAATCTTTCAATGTGTACAAGAAGGATCATGGACATTTTCCCATACATTGGGGAAAAAAAATACATTTGGCCACATACATTTAACCATGTATGTGGCTAAAACTCAATTGTAGCCATTTGTTTGTGTCTAATAAACCACCTAGAGCATGAAATGTGTGCTGTTCTCTGAAAAAAAAAAAGCCTTAAAGGTATCTTACAATAACTATAATTATTAATTGCTGCCAAAGTGCTATCATTTTTATAAAACAGAGCTACAGTAAAATAAATTGGTATGCAGCAATATGACTTAAATTACCTAATTTCCAAAGGAACATTATTCTTCATACATATTCAGGGCATGTAATAAAAATTGTAACACTATGTTTCCTATGGGAATGCACCTGAAACACAAGCGGATCCTAGTTTCCACATGACACGATTAGGAAATAATTAAACTAATTATCATTGCAGATAATGCAGTTTGAAAGTGAAGAAAATCTAAAGATGAGCTTTTGATAAGAGCTCTCCTTCATGAGGTGATGTCTTCTGTGTTATTGTTGAATAAACACTGGCATAGACAAAATGCTACAATGTGATATACAGTATCTACTTTTGATTGGCAAACAAGTCAATGTATGTTTCTCTTAGATTAATTCCTTTTCTGGAACAACAATGTCATTCTTATTTTTTTGAAACTGTAATAGAGAGTAAGTGGAAATGAAAACAGAGGGAGCCAAGAAAGAGTGATTGAAGGACAATTTCCTATATTTTTTTTACATTACATTATTTATTTGTCGAGTACATATTAGATAATATATATAAGTATGAATTGAATACATAAAATGAATACAATTAAAGGGAAGATTTGGACAGGGATGGTAGGCACGCTGGTGCTCTTATGCACGCCCCTTACAGACCGCTTAGGAATGGGGTGAGGTCAACAGTAGCCAGTCTAAGGTTAAGATTTGGGGGTTTTGGAATGAAACCACAGAGTCAGGTAGTGAATTCCAGACATTGACCACTCTGTTGCTGAGGTCATATTTTCTGCTATCAAGTTTGGAGCGGTTCACTTTAAATTTGTATCTATTGTGTGCTCGTGTATTGTTGTGGTTGAAGCTGAAGTAGTCATTGACAGGTAGGACATTGTAGCAATGATTTTATGAGCTATTCTTAGGTCATACTGATGGTGGTGTAGTTCTAAATTTTCTAAGCCCAAAATTTCAAGTCTGGTATTTTGTTGTAAGGAGTGGAGGACTCTTCTTGTGAAATATTTCTGGACATGTTCAATTGTATTAATGTCCGATATGCTGTGTGGGTTCCAGACAGATGAGCTGTATTCGAGAATTGGTCTAGCAAATGTTTTGTATGCTCTGGTTAGTAGTGTAATATTACCAGAGAAGAAACTACGTAAGATTAGGTTTACAACCCTTAATGCCTTTTTGGCGATATTGTTACAGTGGGCTTTGGCACTTAGATCATTTGATATTAGTACTCCAAGGTCCTTGACAGAGTGAGGGTCATCTACTTAGCTTGTAGTTTGTGTTCTGATTCTTTTTGCCAATGTGTAAAACAGAGCATTTGTTGGCTGAGATTTGGAGTTGCCAATTTTTTTACCATTCCGACACAAAGTCAAGGTCTTTTTGAAAGGTAGCAGCATTGTTGATGGCATTAAATAGTTTTACATCATCGGCAAAGATGTCTTAGTTGAATACTAAAGTCTTCCTTTGTTTGTTGTATGGGCCTCTCTACTTTCAGAAATGAGTTGCTAGGTAAATAGCATATTCAGTCTTTCATCTTCTTTCCAGTGAAGAACTTGAGCAAGTGAATATTGCTGACAGATGAATAGGAAGAAGAGGCTCACGGGAAACCAGTATTAGGTGATTTTTATGTTAAACAATCACAGCCTAAAATAAGTATATAAGAAAAATATAGGGCTGCCATTTGTTTTGGTAGCAATGTATTTGTTTGCCAGATAACATCTATAAAATTTTTCAGATTTCAGGTTTGCATTTTATCAGTTTTAAGTTATGTCACACTGTACTTGTCCAATGAACTTTAGGATTCAATAATTCACTTGAACTGTTCTAGTAAATGCCACCTGCTCTGAAACGAAAGGATCTCAAATGATTAGCACCATGCATCAAATGCTTTCAATTTTTAAATGGTGAAATCTCTGGCAAAAAATCTCTTTAGTTTAGTTAGATCTTCACTAGGTGTACTGATGTGGGGAAAAGACCTTGGGAGACAGGACAAAGAGATGCTTCCAATGATCAAGTAAGAGACGACATATCTATCTGCAGCATAGCTCCCCACAGTTTTTCATAACCAGTAAGCTAATTCCACTATTCATGTTGATGAATTTTCATTGACTAAGAAAAGAAGTTAAATATGAATGTAAGGCAAGCAGAAAACAACTATGTCTAGAATTTCACAGGATAATTTCCATTAGTTAATCAGGCTAATAACACTATAAAAACCAGATTTGGAACCACTGTAGAAATAAAGTGATAAGTAAATTTTAGTTCTAGGGTATGTCATTTTATGTTTTAAATTACAAAATCCCCAATTATATTTAATAGAAACTACATTCCTATCAATTACTGATCTGCCAGATAATTCAGGATTGCTTGGTAAACAATTAAACCATTATTTTTTTCCCCTAATCGTGTACCTGCTTGTTTTAGATTTATATTTTACCAGTCTTCTCTGAATCTCAAGATGACCCAAGATGATCTCAAGGGTGGTAGTTCTCAATCCAGACTGCAGACTTGCTTAATTTCAAGAAACTATTTGCCCTCAGTCTACACTTTTTGAAATCATATGAAATGGAAAGATCATAAGTAAATGATAGAACATGTTTTGGAGCATAAGATTTGGGTAATATATCTTGTGACCTTGGATTGTTATTACCAATCAGAGCAGACAATTGTAGATCAGTGGGAAATGTGTTTCTGAAATCCTGGATATAGAAATGAGTTCCTGTTGGTAATTAAATTTATCTAGATATACAAATACAGTAATAATGCACTAGTACATATGCTGTTTGTACTTAGGTTCGACAAAAATGTCAATAAACTGTTATCTTCCAGGGAATGAAGTACCAGAATCAAATAAATAATTATAGCCACTGTACATATTTATTATCTTAAATCTATATGCTGTAGTCACTTTGCAGTATTGTGAAGCAGCTCTTCACATTTTGGCTCATTTCATTGTTTCCATTTACTGTATATGTTACCATTTTATTAATTGTGAAAAATATCGATTAACCTTTAATTGTGCTATAGGCATAGAAAATAGGTAAGACTACTCATGTAAAATTTGGTTATATGTGTTCTTTAAATGTCCTATCTGGTGTCAACTAAAATGCTTGGGATTACCTTTTTCCTACTAAATGGGCTAAATTGTAAGAGTGGGAACAATTAACAGTCCATTTAAACTGGCTTTGTTCCACTGATTTCAACAGCACAGTTCCTTTGTGAGCCATTTGTGATTAAATCTTTTTGTGTAATATTAAGAAATCTTCCCACTCAGACTCTTAAAAGAAAGTAATTCCATTTCAGTGCTCTCCATCGCTAGTCTGTGTCATTCTTAAAAGAGTTTGACTTTGATCGTAACAATGGCTGTGCTTTAAGGTCAAGAGCTTAGGCATCTCCATTCTTTCCACTTTCTGAGAACTGGACCTTGAGAAAGTGAAGTAAATGAAAAGCAAGTATTATATTCATATTTACAATTGAAAACCCTGAACAAAATCCAAGTCAAGAGTAGCTTTGATCTATCTTCAATAGCATGATAATCACATTTCCATCTACGTTCTATAATCAATATCAGCTGATTAGTACAGCATATTTCTTTTTCATCTATGTAAAGAAGTATATCAACTGAGTTAATATACATCCAGGACGAAGTCAGCATGGTTATCGAAATCTCTGAAGTTTTACATAAGACATGTGTCCAACAATGGCAATACTCTTTTCTTTTAAAAAATGCATTCCAAAATATGTAGTTGTTGAAGTTATGTAGTTGAGAAATGGCAATGTATTTGAAGTTCTACCAAAGTGCTGCCTTTGGATCATTTTGGTAAGAACTAACACATGACCTTGAACGAAGAATAACTCATGAATCAGTATTGCCTAAGAAAAAATCAAAGGTGATTTTTTTTTTTTTGCAAATAAAACAAGATGGTCTTCATTAAATATGAATATAAGGTCTTCTCATATATATTTTCCAATATCAGAATAAACATTTTGATCACTATTTTTTTTCCCACTGTGCTGTACACTAGAAGCCATTTTAAGGCAGTCCAGTAGAAGCCATTTTAAGACACAACGGGCTGTATCTTACCAGAACACACACACCAAGGAGTGTTAGGGGTGTCTTACCCCCACAGTATTTCTTTTCATAGAGTAAGTTATCTTTGTACCAAGTTTGGTTGAAATTGCTTGAGGCGTTTCAGAGTTATGCTGGAACATACACACATCCTTTTATATACATATATATACAGAGAGATAAGGCAACTGCCATATTTGCCATATTTCTGAGAATTTTATCTTTCCATTCTCTTTAATTTTTATTTCCTTCGAATTACTGGAGAAATGAATAGCAGTATTTTTTACTAAAATTAAACTATTTATATTTGCTTTAACTAGGTTATATTATTTTCTGAGAACTGAATAATCTGAGCCCCTAAGGGTATATGTAACCCTATATGTGGCATTTGATGAATTGAATGAATTCAAGAATCATTATCAAATAATAATATGTAATGTAACAGAAAGGAAATTTATAACAGGCATTAATAGAAAACAATCATATAGTTACCGGAATATTTTTCAACAGAATAATTCTTGATATCACTTCAGTGTAATGTTAGCATTAATATGGATGCTTAACACCATGTGTGACATAGAAAGAGTACTGAGCTGATGATCCAGACTGTGGATGCATTCAGCATGTGGTTTAGAATGTATTGAGATTGGGAATTATTGAATGTTTTAGCTAGTCGGTTTGCTGACTGTTTTGTGGATTTTGTCAAGTGCGTCCCTGGATGGTATGGATTGCTTTTGAGGAGATGAAGTTTAATAGCAGAGGAGTGTATATGTGATTAGGATGGCAAAGGATAATAAGGTGGAGTGGGCTCCCTCAGTGTCCCTCGTGGGTTGAAAAATTCTAAATTAGAGGAAAAATGGAAATCAAAGTACTGATGGAACAAAGGGAGACTAATTTTATTTTATTATTATTTTCAATTTTATCCATCCATATCCCTGTCCAGAATGACTACGGGAAAAGGAATAGATTATTTTGAAGGATTGGAAACTGAACATCAGAGTCTAGTTCTCATTTATGATGCCCTGTCCTCAAAGATTGTTGTTCTGACCTAGGCTTCCCCAAAAAGCACGAAGCAGAATCCTGATCCCTACAAAACCCCTTTTATTAAATGAATGTGAATTCCTCTCATTCACATTCAGCAAAGGCCTGGCAAACAGTCTCTCAAAGGTGAATTTATGACCACAGACCTTATCTAGCTTGGAAAGCTGCCATGTAAATATTTTCCAAACGCAGTGCTGTGCAAGGAAAGACTTGGCACAGAGTCTCTGAGATTCACGGACAGATCTTCACATTCATGAACTGAACAACTGAACGAACAAATTATTTCCTGCAAAAGCCCACTCCCCTTTCGCTCTTCTTTTATTTCCTATGGGATGGGCCATTCATCATCTATCTGTGACTTTACTCCCAACTCGACCCTGATTTCTTAGCTGTTCTTTTCTTCTGGCAGCTCTGCGCATGCGAACACTGGGAACAGGCTCCAGCTGTTCCTCTGCCTCACTGCTGTCTAGCTCTGGAGGCAGCTGATAACTGCCAGACAGCTTTGGCCCCCTCTCTGCCTCCAAAGCAGAGCCCTTATCCGAGCCTTCCCCAGTCTCCAGGACTGGCCCATGTTCCTCCCCAACCTCCTCACTGTTCGACTCTGCTGCCAGTTCCGCTGGCCGCTGGCAGGCCACAACAATTGTCTCGTTCTAGACCAGATACACACATGTACAAAGAAATTCATTTACAAATGCTTTATCCTTATCATACTATCACAAGCAATGGCAGGCAGGGTGTTTGAGAAATCACATGCAGTTTTGAGCACTCCCAAATCTCTTGAAAACTTGCCTATGAAAAGTTTCTTGTAACCAAAGTCCAAAGCAGCAGACAGAAGTATCATTGGGCATAGTCCAATGGTCTCAGTATTGTAGGCAGATCATTGTGTAGTCTGAAGTCTAAGGACACAGTTTCTACAGGCAGGAGTCAGGGCACAAATCAAGTTTCCCATAAGATGGATCATTTGTTTCCAATAAGGAAATTAGGCCATGTCTTGCGAAGTTATCTAGGCTGAGCATGAGACTATAAGCAACTCCAAGGCCTGCAAAGCCCTCAAAGTCAGGTGTGATTGGACTGGTTTTATATGGCTAGTAGAGTCTATGGGTGTAGTTAATAAGAGAGGATAAAGGTAATTTTAAAATTCAAAACATGAATATTGCAAAGCATTTAGTAACTTTGGTTGTGTGCAGGATGGGACTCAACAGGATAATCAATAATTTTAGCTTGTGCAATGAAAATAAATCTTAGAGAACTGATTGGGAGAATAATACAAAAAGCATAATGCAAAAAAACAAGTAGATGCCACTGTGCAAGGCACAAAGTATCAGGTTATACTTACCGTAGCTGGTTTGTCTTAGATAATATGGTCATTTCAAGACTGGGCCATTTTTCCTTGTGGGGAGATGCCTTGCTCCTGAGGGTTTGTTGCCTAGCTATTAATTTTGCAGTTGCATGTGTGAAGAGTTCTTTGGGAGTAGTTCCTTTTAATTAATATAAAAGTGCCAACAATTAGACTATGTCCATATTCTCTGCTCAAGGATATTATTCTTTCTCCTATCATATTAAGACTTTTGGCATTCCCCATTTTTCTTCATTCATTTCAAGGGATCGCTGAAGAACTCAGTTAATAGGTCGCATCCCAGTTTTGCTTAAATGAAAAAAAGAGGAATATGAGTAGGAATGATTCTCATTTGATTTCATAGCCACTGGCAAACCTTAATTGCTATACTTTCAAAGATTATATTTGGTTATAATTATCCTAGGTTAAATTCCAGTGGGGAACTCTGTTATAGTATGAAAAATTATACAAAATCTGCCACTCTTATTATTAGTTTCAATTTATAATGGACCTTTTCATAATAGGTAATCAGGAATCTAGCTTTGTAATTGTTAAGGAACTTACTAGACCATAAAATCTGATATTCTTCACTACATTGTGGCTTTTCAACCATATTCTACTGAAACAAGATTAGATGGGTATATATGTTATCATTTTCATGCAACTCTTCCCTTGTTCCATGATTATTTCCTTTGACAGGATTTCTTACATACCATACTGATATCAAAGATTTTTTAAAATCTTCCTGATTATGTGCTGTTGGTAACAAATGAATGCTCAAAGGATGTCTTAATATTTACATACTCCTTTGTTACCATTCTTAATTTTGCTGTCCAGTCAAAGATGTCAAATAATTACAATAATAGCATTTCAGACAAGTTATGTCAGCCTTATGCATACCATTAATGCATTAATGTGTCAAAACAACAGTGAATGACACAGCTCTAGGCAGTCTTAAAAGCTACTAATGGCTACCCCACTCCAAGGAATTGATTTGCAAGCAACCCTAAAGCTATAAAACTTTCTTACTGATATATGGTTTCACAAGCTTTGTACTTACGAGTCACCTCACTTTTGGCAAATAGCTAATAGTTGCTTTAATATGAAAGCCATCCACAGAAACAACATGCTTCATTTTGCCCTCTTAGACAATTAGTAATGAATGTCACTAGTAAAAAGATATCCCTTGTTAAATTCAAATATGCTTTTTGGTATATTGCAAGACAAAATCAGATATACAAAGATGTTAATGTGATAAGGCTTTCTGTATTTTTATTAATTAAGTTCATTTATCCAACTTGGTTAAGTTTATTGGATAACCAAGCAGAGTTAAACTATTTGTAATACTAAAACATTGAAATAACAAGATAAAGCCCAATATCAGAAAATACAGTGGTATCTTGGTACTCATTATTAATTGGTTAATTGGTTCCGGTAGATGTGACAAGTACTAAAAATGACGAGTGCCAAACATGTCACATGACTTATCATGTGATCCTTTGTTTCAGCAAGGAAGGACTTCCTGTCTGTTCCTTTTCCTATGTCAGAGATCTTCCGAGCATTCCTGTCTGTCCTCTGCAGCCATCTCCTCCTCCTTTTACGGCAACCTTCCCAACATAGCCAACTTCCTGTCCATTCTCCACAGTGGTTCCCATTTTTCTATCACAGTGTGCCGTGTGCCAAACAAATGATGAGTACCAGGACAACATTTTTATATCAAAATGCATTGAGTACCAAATTCAACAAATTTTGAAGCAGTCGAGTACTGAGGTGCCACTATAATGCTTGTAGACTTGAATGTATTAACTCTTTTCCAGATGATAAGCGGCCATCTTTGTCAGAAAGAAATCGATCAGATTGTAAATGTATATCAGATTTGAGAGCTTTGCATTATGTAATTTCACAGGATTGGCTTCCTGCTGTCACTTGATTCTCCAGGCCAGGGCTATGTAGATTCTTATTCAATTGCCTCAGTATTAATGGACTGCAATCCCTTCTGCTGATAAACCATTGGGGAAAATAGGAGACTGGAATAATTAGGTATGTTCACCACCTTGAGTTGACCTTGAGTAAAGGTGGGATAAAAATCTGATCATCATCACCATCATCATCATCATCACCATCACCATCATCATCATCCATAATTTAAATACCACACATGGAATTGTTGATTAGAACATAGGATAATAGAGTTGGAAAGGACTTTGGAGGTTTCTGATCTCACTCCCTGCTCAAGCAGGAGCCCCTCCACCATTTCAGACAAATGGTCGTCCAGTCTCTTTTTGAAAGCCTCAAGTGATGGAGCATCCCAAACTTCTGAAGATAAGCTATTCCATTGTTCTGCCGCTCTTCTGTTCTTCTGTTTTTGTTCTGTTCTTCATTGTTCTTCAGTTCTTCTGTTCAGGCCACATGTGAGCCATTACTCAACAGAGTGGGCATAGCAATTATGAATGCCCTATAAGGGAATATGAGATGGGATTAAAGAGTAGGATATAAACCTGACAGCAGTTAACTTAAATGTTTACTGTTTACTATTTTCTATGGCCTACTTGGAATTGTAATATTTGGGTGGCATATGTTCTGAACTCTAAGCTCTAGATTCACTCTGTCTGACTCTTCATAATCCTTCTGCTTCTGAAATATAGTTTCCAATTAAATTTAGACTTATTTTGGATTTCAGAGGCAGAGCCAGGATAATTTAAAAAGAAAGGGGGAAAAAACCCTACCATGTAATTCCAAGTTCAGTGTGCCATCTAAGGTGTGAATACTTTTAGTTAATACTTTCTCTGAGGCTGCTTTAATTTTCTCAGCTCCATAAACAGTAGAATTTCAAGTGCTGTACTTCATTTTCAGTTGGGTTTTGCTTTCAAAAGTGCTGAAAATATAATTGAAAAAATCAAATTAAAAGTGCTAATTGTTTCTCTGCTATTCTCTTGATGCTATATATGCTGATGGGACAGATTGCTTCTTCACTATTAAAGAAATTTGTCATTATCTGAATCTATATCCCGGAGTCGGTAACCTGTGATAAAATGACAAGCATAAAAGAAAAAGTAAATGATGGAATTAATGTAGGGTTTTTTTTTTTCATTTCAAGAATTGCTGACAATTTGTAGATACTTATCAGCTCAGTTCATTCAACCTTTAAATTGTCTCTCATGTTGTACATAGCTCACATACTGTATGATCAGTAAAATTGTACCATAGTTGTGTATAATATTTGGGAGAGAATATTATTTTATCTGCTTCTAAATACATTGACTGAGCCTATTGAAATGCATGTAATATAATAACAGTATTCCACTCTGCTCCTGAAGGTGGTCATAGACCATGGAAACACTACAGAAGCATTCAGGCAATCATTTCATTTCAGGAAACAGTTGAGGTTTATGAATTGCATTTTGAATTCATATAGTGCTTATTGCTATATTGTATGCTACAACAGAGGCATCAAGCAATCATTTAATATTCTGTGCAAATCATTCCTATTCATCATGCAGTAGGAGAGAATCTCAACTTATTTCCTGTAATTTCTCTGGCTAAACAAACCTAGGGTCTATAAAATTTCAATAGATTTAAAAATAGTGCAATGCAGTTTTTTTTTTTTAAAAAAATGCAAGGAACCATAAAGTTCTGGGTAGAAACCTGAAGGAACTGGGGGTGGGCGGTGGGGGCAAGTTATGTTTATTTATTATTCCTGTTGGAAGATATGTTGCAGAATAGTCATTGAAGAAAAAGAGCAATATTGAAAATGAACAGTCAGCTACAGAGAGGATGCCGACAGGAGCGATTTGGGTTGTTTAATCATGGGATGTGTTTCCATGATGACTCAATGGCAAAATATGGGATCCATTTTCCAGAACTGGGAAGAATTTGTTTGGAATGTACCTTGTAGACTTGATTTTGAATGAAAAATCTCTGGAAGAGATAAGCGAATTCAGAAAGGAGGACTGGGTCTGGGTCGGTGTTTCCAGGATGTGAAAACACCCAATATGGAAAGGAATAGTTCAAACTACATAACTTTCACTCCCTATCAAACACCGATTGGAATCGGAGGAAGGAGGTGAATCAGCACAAAACTGGTTCAGCCAGCACAACCCCAGATCTGAAGCCAACTCAAAAGGATACTGTGGTCAATAGTATTGAAAGTTGTCGAGGGGGTCAAGAAGAGTTGGAATGGACGCACTATCTCCATCTTGCTCCTGTTACTCTAAAAGCAAGACAAATGCCATATGTGTCCATATCTGAATCTGAAACTTGGCTGTAAAAGGTCCAGATAATCTACCGGTATCTCATCCAGGAATTTTTGTAGCTACAGTTACCTTTGTAGTTACCTTCTCAACATGCCATGAGTTTTCATGGGTAAGAGGACACTTGAAACTGGGGCTCCCCAGACCTTATCCAACACAGTTGTCAATATACTACCCTAGATATGGATGGAGAGAGTAAATAAGATGATCTTTGCAGAGATATGCAGACTCTGTTGCCAAGGCAGCAGGATGTGAAACATTTGTGAAAGACCAAAACGTCCAGATAACATTGAGAAGAGGTTCAGACAGACACGTCCCCAATTCATTGAAATATAAGAAGGAGGAGGAGGTATAGCACAGTCAGAGTTTCAAGTTTCTGTTGTCCTAGCCCTGTGATGGTGAACCTATGGCACGTGTGCCAGAGGTGTCACGCAGAGCCCTCTCTGTGGTCATGTGCGCCATCACCAGCTGCTCTTCTGGTTTCCAATGCACACATGCGCGCCAGTCAGCTGATCTTTGTGTGTGCCATGTGCTGGCCACCAGGTCTTCGGGTTTCTGGTGCTCTGGCACACGCAAAGACCAGCTGGCCAGTCCACATGCACAGTGGAAACCCGGGTTTCTGGGGTTCCGGTGCATGTGTGTTCCGGTTTGGTTGGGCACTCGGTGCCGAAAAGGTTCGCCATCACTGTCCTAAATAGTCTGTCCTATGATGAAAGAAACAAAAGGGACAAAAAGCAGCATGCAATTTCTGTTGCAGAATGTATAGATCCCTAGAATATCTGTAATCAAACTCAACATATAAAGAAAGTGGCATTTCAAGCAAGTAAAAGCCTGTGTGTCCTCCCGGCACTGACACATTGCAATAGACAAAACAGAAGGGATCAAAATATTTTAGAAATGTCAGGTTTTTACTTATATGATTGTGCAAAGATGTGTGCGCAATCCGAGTGCCATTCGTTTGTTTATTTATTGAGATAGTTATTACCCAGCCTTTTCCTCATATTCTCAATTGCTTGTAATTAAACTCTGAAGATGAACAAATATGTAAAATCTTATTTTAATTGTTTACATGACAGAAGGAGTATGAATGAGACTCCTGACTGAACCGATATATTCAGCTTCAATCTGCATTCTTCTGCAAGTCAAATTACACAGTTTGTCTTTCCAATAATAAGAAGATATCACCAACCTATGTTTGAGAGACCTTAAAAGCCTACTTCTGCAATTACCAGTATGGTTCCAAATATGAATAATAGACCTTTATCCAAGGCAGTATATTTTATTTCATAAAGCTGATGAAGCATTGGGACAAAATAATAGGTCTGTAGGGGAGGGCTGGAGATAATTTGATTTTTGAAGGCCAATTCAGTCTTATGTTCACCTCCCAAAAACCAAACCGAACCCTGTGGATATTTGTATATTAGTAGAAGAATAGATTTATGTATATGTAGGAGAATGAAGTAGAGCATGGCCAAAAGAAACATTAATATGTATGCCCTTTTTTTGCCTTCTATTTTAAATAATGCTCAATGGGGAAAAAAATTAAACAATTTTAAATTTAAATGCCAAACCATGTTATCTTTTTGCAGCTAGCAGAATTGCATAGCCGAAGGCTATACTCTCAGAAAGGCTACATCTTGCATCCTTTTGAATTTTTATGAACTGCCTTTTGATTGGCTGCAATTTAATAGGAATGTAGAATATTGTACTGACAAAAGGATCTTGGTGTCGCTGCAGAATCCATTGTATGTGTTACCATTATGCTGTAGTAAGCTTATAATTAACTAATAACCTTTATCTAAAGAGAGTTTGTGTGCATATGAAAAAGTAAATTTCAGGACCCCTACTGTTTCACGAGATGATGCTTTGTATGAACTCATTAGTTTGAGAATACTGATTCTCAAATATATTCTATTTAAAGCTCAAGGCCAATATGTTCATATTTTTTTTTGCATATCAGCATCAAACTTCCACAAAATAATGAATAAATCATACAGCATCATATAGCAAACAATTTGAATATTTGGGTGGGTGGACTGGTTTAGCTCATGAGGGGCAATTCAAGGTTTCACTGGACTTTTTAATATGCTTTTGTATAAACTGATGTGCAAAATGTTTCTGCTTTAATCAGTAATTACGTCTGATAAGTTATGACAAGTGTGAAACCCTTGTTGTTCCAAGGGCTGGTTCCAGAGGTGGTATTCAGCAGGTTCTGACCAGTTCTGGAGAACCAGTAGTGGAAATTTTGAGTAGTTCGGAGAACTGGTAAATACCACCTCTGACCCATCTATTCTCTGCCTCCCAAGTCCCAGCTGATTGGGATGGAATGGGGATTTTGCAGTAACCTTCCCCTGGAGTGGGGAGGGAATGGAGATTTTACAGTATCCTTCCCCTCCCGCGCCCAAGCCATGCCCGAAGAATCAGTAGTAAATTTGTTTGAATCCCACCACTGGCTGGTTCCCTTCAAAATAAATTTGAAAGCTACTGGACTTAAACTTGAGTCAAAAGTGAGACTTTGGAGGAGGTCTGAATCACTTGTTTATAGAGCAGGGGTTTTAGAAAAAAACTTCAAGGTCCAAATGCACTTTTAGGATTGTAGCCTGGAACTTTATATGGAAAATCTGGAAGAAAAATTCACATATGGAAAGGTATAACTGAATGCTCCTCCCTTCGAGAAAAGACTTGTAGCATGTGTCCTTTCCTGCTAATCCAATACAGTAATCTGAAAATCTCTCCCATGAGAACTATGTAGTTTCAGAGCTACATTAGAATAGGAGGAGTCCACACCAAGAATATATAGCTTCAATCAGCTTGAGTGCCATCCCAGTGTTGGCATAGCACATCAGATCCTGCTCTTCAAAAAACCACACCATCTGATAAGAGACAATGCCATTTTTGAGGCCATTTTCCTCTAGATCAGGGGTGTGAAACTCAATTTCGTTGAGGGCCGCATCAGGGTTATGCTTGACCTTGAGGGGCCAGGATGGGCATGGCTGGGGTGGACATGGCCAGCTTGACATCACTCGTGTCAGGGGCACCTGTGGTGGCCCGAGAGCTCTGCCAGTGAAAATGGGCTCCCAATCTCTGTTTTTGGCTGGGACGGCCTCCTGCAACCATCTGCCAGCAAAAACAGAGATTGGGAGCCCGTCTTCGCTGGCAGAGGCACTGTGGGCTGGTCCTTCGCTGTTTCCAGGGTGGTCCCGTGGGCCAGATCTAAACACCCCGTGGGCTGGATCTGGCCCGCAGGCTTTGAGTTTGACACCCCTGCTCTAGATGCTAGTGACACTCATTCAGTACTTTAAATATATATATATTTCTTCCCTTGGACTATCCTACGGCTTCCCTCAAACAATTGTGATCTTCTGATTATTCTTGAAGAAATTTCATAAAGGCAAATAGGTAGAAACTGCAACAGCACTATTAATGTAAGTATTAATGCTGCATCCTATGCACCCCTTCAGTCAAGTAAGCAGAACAAAAATATATTAGATCCATCCTAAAGTTGTTTTTTTGCCCCCAGAAATCAGAATTTTTATTAAGTTTCAAATTGTATTTATTGTTGGCCACCTTGAATGTAGCTAGAAATAACAAGAACAACAATAATAATGGTTACTGGAAATAACCTAATGAAATTCCTTTGCATTTTTCTCCTTATTTATAGTTTTTTGTTCCAATTTGCAATTCTAAGCCAGTTTTTCCCTTTGAATATATAGCTATAGGCCGCACTCTCTAATTTATGTAAAACACTAATTTTGAGAACCTTTGATTCATTGTTGATTTTTCTAATGCACAAATTTTTTTGTTTACTGGCTCGGTATGTTTTTGTTGTGTGCATATTTGACATGATTTTATCCCAAGTGTTACTCTTTTTTTAGAGGAGAGTAGCTGCCATTAAGTTTTACACAGATATGGACAGTTATTCAGTGCATTTCTGTCTAACATTTGGCTTATGCATAACATCAAGGCAATTGTTTTTGCACCTATGCTCTGTCCTTCCGAGAAGCATACTGTAGCTCTATACTTTCATTCTTAAAAAGTAGAACAAGCTTTTAACTTTTTTAGTGTTTAATTAACTTCCTGTATAACAGATTGGTCTTCATATTTTGATACAAAATATGCCTTGTGTGGCAAGTGTTCTGAGGCGACCGTAGGGTTCACATAGGTCACCGGGAGAGGATTGACAGGTCAGAAGGACATAATAATCATATAGTTAAAATATTTTAGTCCATTTTTGAATTTTAAAAATGGTTTTAGTTGGTATTAGATGACCATTAGATGGTCAGACTCTTAGATGTCTTTCTGTGGTTCTCCATAACCCACAAGCCATACTTTTTTCTTTTAATTTCAGTTCATTTGGCTCTTTTTGAATATGGCACTAAAGCAGAGTATATTATATTTTATATTACATCTGATTAATCAGCAACCATAGTGTGGTCTCCTGACTTTGCAGAGAGTTGCAGAAGGCCATTGGTGACATGGTGACATCTTTGGAAATTACTCTTTTTGGGGTGTGAAGGGATTAACATTGAGAATGGGAGTAGAAAGCATCTAAGGAAAGCCATCCTTACCCTTAAAACCCATCCAAGTCGCCTGAAGCCACAAAGATTTTTAATGGTCTTTTTAGTTTTTAAATAGGAATGGGGTTTTTTTGAGTGAGGGTAAGTCCTTCTGCTTTCCTTTCACCTTTAAATCTCCAAATAGATGCCAAATGGTGCTGAAATTAATCTGCTCCATTGATGATTTGGAGAGGTGTGGCATTTCAGTGGTGGGAACCTGATGGGAAACCCTTGCTCCACAAATTACTTTCATTTCCCAACCTTCAATTTATACTAAATAAATAAATAATAAGAGAGCTGAATTTTCTTGGAATACTAGAAGAAGCCAATGTGAAATCCAGTGTGACCAACACCTACACTAAACCACATGCTGGGATATGTGTGAACGTTTTCCAGTCATGTGAATAAGCAATATCAGGAATATCAGAATGGACTGAACGGCTTCCATAAAAGTTACAATCTGTGAGGCAACTTTAAACTATAAATTAAATTAAATTAATTAAATTAAATTAAATTAAATTAAATTAAATTAAATTAAATTAAATTAAATTAAAAGCCCTGGTGGCGCAGCAGACTAAAGCACTGTTATTAACATCAGCTGCCTGCAATTACTGCAAGTTCAAATCTCACCAGGCTCAAGGTTGACTCAGCCTTCCATCCTTTCTAAGGTAGGTAAAATGAGGACCCAGATTATGGGGGCAATAAACTGACTTTGTATAAAATATACAAAAGTATGAAGACTATTGCTTAATGCATTGTAAGCTGCCTTGAGTCTCCGGAGAAGGGCGGCATATAAATAAATTTAAAAAAAAAACCCTCACTGAGTTATGTGGAAGATAGTTTTGTACTGACCTTAGACCTAACAAGACTCTGATTCAGTGTGGCTTTCTGATGTTTCTCCATTCAAACAAATGGAGAAACCATGTAGTAGAGAATATCATTGTGGGTATCTTTCATTCATGTGTATTTTGGATTGTTAAACCAGGAGATGATGGGCAACCAACATTCTTTTGTCAAAAATGTATACATATTATAAAATCAGTCCTTTTATGCTTATGAGGATATACTCTGTTTACAAATATTATATCCTTGCAAGAAAAATATATATGAAGTGGTACTTTGGCTAGTCATTTTCATTAGCCTGCAGGGTTCTAATAATAGTGTGTTGAGGCAATAAAATAAAATAAAATAAAATAACTGAGTTGTTGTTATGGGTATATACCAATTAACTCCCAAGAGGTTTAGTCCCACAATAATCTTATATATTCACCAATGTTACTGTATCTTATTGTCAAACAGGTTATTAATTTAAAAATGATTCTATTTTTCCTGCATTCTAGAAGATTCTTAGAAAACGTTTATGTATAAGGTTAACTTTCTTTTACGAAAATGTTTTCCCCCAAACCTTTCTCATATTCCTCTACCATATTGATAATTTGCAAAATGTATCTATAGCACAGTGCATGTTTGTTTTTAATTTTCCACAGCTCAGTCCACTTTTAAGAGATACTGTCTTGAAGAGAACATACAATGTTACATTAAATAACCCAGTTATGATTCGAGTGAGAAGTTCCATTTTTAAATCTGCAAGAGGCAGAGAAGACCTCTTTTGTACATCTGATCAACAGAACTCAAAAAAGTGAGTATGGCAGCCTTCTGCTTCTTTGTGTCAACTCTGAAGTGAACCTGGCTGAAGCTATCTTGTGCTGCCTCATAGTTGCCATGAAGCCTGAAAAAGGGAAGGGAGGGGGAAGTAAATAGCCCAGCTAACAGTCAAAAAAAAAAAGTTTTCCTGTGGGAACCAAGGTCATTGTAACAGGTGGCTGGTGAAGGAGGGGTAGAGCCTGCTAGCTAGTATATTCATTGGAGAATGTGTCTGGTGACACCTGGGTGAGGGGAGTTTTACTCTTTTAATTAGGTGAAAACCACGGGAACCTTTAGAGTTGAGTTTCACCGGCTGTGCCAATATGATATATCCAATAAACATGTCCTTTGAGGAATCTACCTGCCTCAGAGTTCTGCTTTCAATGGGTGTGTTACTCGGAACGCTGACACTTTGTTTATTGATATAGCTAAGACCATCTCGAGACATTTTATTCTGTGAGGGAGCTTCAATATATCTGCCTCACTTCTTTCCCAATGCTCTCATTTTCTTCAACCACACAAGTGTCATCACTACAGATGGGTCTCGATGTATGTCCACAATTGAGACCAGAATTTCTGTTTTTAAGCAAGCCAGTTGTTAAGAGAGTCATGCCCAATTTTACAATTTATTTTTGCCACGGTTGTTAAATGAACCACTGCACTTGTTAAGTGAATCATGCAGTTGTTACGGTAATCCATTATTCCCATTGACCTTGCTTGTCAGAAGCTGTCTGGGAAGGTCACAAAGGGTGATCACATGGCCCTGGGATGCTACAATGTTGCAAAGCCATGCCAGTTGCTAAGCGTCCAAACTTTGATCACATGATTGTGGAGATGTTGCATGAGCTGTAAATATGAGGACCAGTCATAAGTCATTGTTTTCAGTGTCATTGTAACTTTAAACAGTCACTAACGAAATGGTGGTTACGTATAAATTGGGTTAACAAAATCAGAAATGAGGAGGCGATAAGCCGCCTGGGAAAACCAAGGGAAATCATCAAAACCATTAAAAAGCTAAAGTTAGAATATTTTGGACATGTCATGTGACAACCCAGAAAAATACGGTATACAACATTAATCCTCCAAGGAAAGATTAAAGGCAAGCGAGGTCCAGGCAGAAGAAGAACATCATGGCTTCAAAATCTAAGGGATTGGTTTGGACAAAACTCAACAGCACTTTTTCGTGCGGCTGTTGATAAAAATAGGATTGCCAACATGATCGCCAACGTCTGATGACGGATATGGCACAAGAAGAGGAAAGAAATGGTTGTAAATTGAGGTCAATCTGTGTTGTTCTATATGGATAAGGAAGGGTACTGGTTAATGATGAAGCAGAAAATGTGATACTCCAGATAGCACCCTGCTCTGCCTGGTAATGGTGTGGAGGGGTGGGTGGGGGGATAGCTTATGAAGTCCTGTGGTCACCAGGAGTCAAGATGGACTTGAAGGCATTTTTAAAAAACTTTAAATAAATGGAGGAATAGCTTTACAATGGCTTACAATGCAAGAAAATACAATTTATTAATGTGAGAGCAGCATAATAATTTTGCCCTGTAATTACTTAAGACAAAGATTCTGAGACTATTATATGGAAAAGGAAAATATAAATTTGAAGATCAGTGCTAAAAAGTATCTTCATACAGTTTTTTAAATAACTAACTGAGCTGGGCTGTTATTTGAGATATGTAAGTACAATAACAAAGAAGGAATAAAATGCTCATTCTCATCTAGAAAAGGTCACTGCGGAAAACCATGTTAAATGTGCAATCCTTTTTATTATGTCTTTTTACAGGCAAAATGAAACTTCCATATCTGATAATAAGTGATACCATTGAAACTTCTGTTGTGATTTAATATCTTGCATCAACTGCTCAAGAACAAAACACCGACTTGCATTCTGAGAAGATACTTTTTTTTTGTTTCCAAAGTCGTCTTGATAACAAATGCTACCACATTAATTTTTTCTACATTCCTGATATGTATGCTTGTGTATCTTCAAGAATTAATAAAGAAACCTAATGGCAGTATTCCCTTTTAAGTTTATTCTTCAAGTGTACACATATTGTAGTTTCGAATAGATAATTTTTAAAATTTATTAAATTTATAAGGCCACTTAACTCTATTTAGACTGGGCAGAATACCACATTAAATCATATTAAAACAAAGAAGGATGTCAGGCAGGGGTGAAAGTACTGACTTACTTTCCCTACCGGTTCACAAATGTGAGCGCACACACATCCACGCATGCGCCCAGCCTTCCGTGCATGCGCTTTGCTGGTGCGCGCGCTCGGCCTCAAAAACGTGCCTAAATAGGATGCTATAGAGCCGGGGCGGGGGAGGGCAGGAGGACGGGCCCACTCACAATTTCCGCTACCGGTTTCGGTGAACCGGTCCGAACCAGCTGAATACTACCTCTGACGTCAGGGCAATCTATCTACGACAACTGTCTTCCCATTGAGTGCCAGAGTTGATTCAGCTGATCTGGTTGGCTAGCTGGGAATCCCCTTCCTCCCTCATGGTTCTATGTGCATCCTTCCTCAAGTGGCATGTTTGATGAAAGAGGACAACCATGCCAGATAGAATAAGTGTACCAGTCTCCGGTCAAGGGTATACAATAGCTGTGGTTTTCTTCTAGGATCTCCAAACAAGTTCAAAAGAAAAGCAGGCATCCAGGAAAAATATCCCCACAAATTCAGAAAGAACAATATGACACATAAGATTCCACATCTACTCAAGGCCAAAGTATTGGGGAACAGCAGATTTTAAGGACCCTTGAACAAAGTTAGGGTGAGGAGCTGAACAAATGTTTCTGGGGGAATGTTGTTTCACAGAGCAGGCATTAGAGGTTTTCAAAACAGGAAAAATATCTGGGGAAGACTTTATTGGACTTGGATTTTCCCCTATTGGGTAGATTGACAAAAGTAGTTTCATAGCTTTAGGTATGTTCATATATTCATATATCAAATTCAATTAAATCTTGAAAGTACAAATTGGCTCATATCTCTAGGTTAGTGAATAGCCAGTCTAGAGTTACCCCATGCAAATGCATACCATTTTAAGAATGCCTAAAAGATCCAATATTCCTGTGAAAATGATTGCTCAATATAAGAAATAGGATATAGCCTTCTTGAAATCAGACACAACATTGGAGTCACCAGATGCTACATTTAGAATATAAATGAAGACATTTAATTTTGAATGCAAATTACCACTAGCCTGCATATACAATAATGTGTTCAGGTTCTTCCATTATCTATAATAGTAGAACTAATTACCATGACACTGTTTTGAAGAAAACAGTTTCTAGCACTTAACTAGGTGTTCGTAGCAATGCAGGATTCATAAGGGATCGACTCTGCAATCTGTTACTGTTGGGCCTTTCTCTCTCCTAGTTTAATGATGAATGAAACTTAACATTTAAATAGGCTGTCAACTGATACAGAAATGAAAACCATTAAAGAAAGACTTGAAACTGCGAAATCTGCATAATTTGTATTCTTGAAAGGAGACTCAAAATGAATTTTATGTAGACAATATACAGATGTAAGTGCTAGTCTTAACAAAGCACAAAAGCTAACTACCAATTAAAAAGCATACTGAATCTATCATTACTATAGTCAGCAATCAAGTGCCTTAAACTCACTGTAATCCTACTGATAACTTTTTTTATCACATACTAATAAAGAGCTACTATATCACAATCAATTACGAGTCATAATATATGTACGTTGCAGGCAAAATGTGACTGCATCTATACATTCACATGCAAATTCCATTTTAATTAATTAAAATGTGCAACTGGCAAATTACACTGACAAGTATGAAATGCTATCTTGTTTCAAAGTAACTATGTTAAGACAGAATGAAGTTTAGAAAAATACGTCAGGATGTTAAGAAGAAAATGGTTAACATATAAATTACAACAAAGAAAAACAGATACTGAAATTACAAGAGGAAGTATTATATTAACAAATAACATGTCCATGCAAAAAAAAAAACATTTCATCAATATTATTCCAGTGTGTAAAAAGTAAGTGACATTAAGTGTTTTTTATCAGGGCAACCTGGTCTATCTAAATATGGGACGGAGCATACTGCTTTTGCTTAATCTCGCCCCTGATATAGCCGACAAAGCCAGGAGAGCTTGTGGCTTAGAGGTTAATAAAGGTAAAGGTAAAGATTCCCCTTGTACATATGTGCTAGTTGTTCCTGACTCTAAGGGGCGGTACTCATCTCCGTTTCACAGCCAAAGAGCCAGCATTGTCCAAAGACGTCTCCGTGGTCATGTGGCCGGCATAACTAAATGCCAAAGGCGCACGGAACGCTGTTACCTTCCCACCAAAGGTGGTCCCTGTTTTTCTACTTACATTTTTTACGTGCTTTCGAACTGCTAGGTTGGCAGAAGCTGGGACAAGATTAAAGACTGAAAGGTGCCTGAACCAGATGGATTATCAGGTACTTATTATATATGCTTTGAGGACGAACTTTTGCAACCTTTACAAAACATGATGAACTCTATCTACAGAAAGGAAAGATGCCAGAGAATTGAAAGAGGCCAATAGATAGAGCACTAATAACCAAAGAGGGACAAGATTTGACTTTGACAAGAAACTATAGGTCAATTTCATTATTAAATAATAAATACAAGTTGTTTACAACTATTCTTACTGATACTGAAAATAATTTTGCAAGAACTTATTCATAAGGATGAATATGGGTTATCCATCTAAAGGATAAGTAAAAGGCAATATTAGAAATGTGTTGGATATTTTGGAATATTTGAAGTAACATAATGAAAAATAATCTGCATCAATTTTCTTAGATGCAGAGAAGATCTTTGATCATTTTAACTGGTCTTGTTCAAAGTTTTGGAAGATATGAACTTTGGAAAGAACTTTAAAATGGGTAACACTGATTGTTTTTTTAATGGAAATTCCCTAGTATTCTGGACTTCAGTCAAAACCTCTGCTGTTTAAAAGCAAAAATTATACCTCCAATTTGTGCCATTGAAATAGAATCTTTTTCTACTTTAATCTGTCAGTTAAAAAAAAGAATACTCTTCTCTAATCCAGGGTTCTAATAGGAATTTCTTTTAAGAACCATTACAACTGTTAGCAATCTTCAGATTTATATTAAAATGCTGCTACAGATCTTGATCCCTTGTTTTCTTATTGACAAAATGCATAATAGCACCCCTTTGGACAATTTCATGTTCTTGCAAATCTTGAATTCATTCTGTATACTTTATCAATTTCTGCCTCTCTATCTGTCTCTATCCAAAAAATTCAGGGACATCTATCTAGTCTACTACAGGTGCTCAACCGAAGCTCTGTTTCTCTTTCTTCAATCACGAAATATTCTATCCTTAAAATCCAGAAAAAGAAGGATTATTACACAAGCAAGTGGAATGTAAAGGAATAGTGACAACGTTATAATTATTTTAATTGTCAACACCATTTCTGAAATGGTAGAAGAGTTACGGTAACTACTGTGTATAATTAGTAGATAATGTTATGTTTTCCACAACTCAATTATTTAACTTTTCTAAACTAAGCACACGTCTTAAAAACTGACACAAAAACTACATTCATCACACCCTTCCCAAGGTTATAATTATGAATTACAGCAGGCAGCACATCATAGCATTTACTGTGCTGGGAAGTGTCATCTTTGAAAAAGGGGAAAAAAAACCCCAAACCCACAGACTTGCCCTTGCTTTAACAGTAAAACCAACTATTTTTTATTTCAATCACATATTTGCACAGTGAAAGTGACATTCTCAAACTCTTTCTTCTATAAAGCTTAATTTGTAAAGTCAGTGCAGCATCTAGTTTTGATGACAGGTGATAACGTCTATGTAGCACTGGCTTTTCTTCATTGCTAAAACATTTTGTTCTCTAAGGATATGAAGTGGGGAAAAAGTTCTGTTGACCTTATTTGGACTTATGTCTCAGTATATAGACCTTGAAGTCTGCTATAATATTGTTTTGAAAGCTCTAAAATCATACTTAATAAAATACTTACAGAACATACTCTGAATGTTAAAAACATAGCAAGGAAAACAACATAAGCACATACATGCACACACATTCATATATAGTCCTTATATAATAAGTGCCTCATACAGTGACTATTCACAGTTACAACAATAATGAAAAAAATACAGGTAGACCTTGACTTCCAACCACAATTGCGGCCAAAATTTATCTTGCTAAGTGAGACAGTTGTTAAGTGAGTTTTGCCCTATTTTACAGCCTTTCTTGCCACGGTTGTTAAGTGAATTGCTGCACTTTTTAAATTAGTAACATGGTTGTTAACTGTTCTGCCCCAGCTATGGACCCCAAAGAACGCAGCACACACAAACTATACAAAGCTTATTTTACTCAAATAACTTAGTGTTTATCAACCAAAAGTTGTTAATAAACTGTCATAACAGCCTACCAAATTCTAAGATAAAGTAATCACAGTCTTACTAGAGTTGGCAGAAAGCCCAGAAGCAATTTTGCAGAGAATCCAGACGCGAACGAGAGTGAACTAAAGTTGTTCTCTACAGCTTGTTGCAAGCGGTGTTCCTTCTTAAATAGGCTAAGGGAGTGGCCAATTAGCCCCAAGCCTTACTCTTGAGGAGACCTCCTCCTGAGGAGCCACTTCTGCCTTTTGACAGCTCTGCGTGCTCGTGCATTGAGAAGAGGCTCCTCCTCTTTGTCCTCTTCACTTAAAGGAGCTTCTGGAGGTTCTGACGGCCCTGGCTGAATCCCTGCCTCTGGCACCACATCTTCTCCAGCCTCTTCACTGTCCGACTCAAGCACCAGCTGCACAGGCTGCTGGCGCAGCACCACACCAGCCTCCTCATTGTCGAAATCAGCTACAATCTGCACAGGCCGCTGACGGGCCACAACATTAAGTGAATCTGGCTTCCCCATTGATTTTGCTTCTCAGAAGGTCGCCAAAGGTGATCACATGATCCTAGGAGACTACAACCATCATAAATATGAGCCAGTTGCCAAGCATCTGGATGTTGATCACATGACCATGGGGATGCTGCAAGCATGGGGATGTCCTAAGTGTGAAAAAAGAGTCATAAGTCACTTTTTTTCAGTGCCATTCTGACTTTGAACGGTCACTAAAAGACTGTTGTTAATCGAGGATTACCTTTAAATGTATGACCAATCCTCACATTTACAACTTTCATAAGTTAGCAAAGCAAAGGAGAGCTGAAGTAAGAGCACAAGCACAGTCATGATTTCACCTAGAGAATGTTTCCCTTAACTACCAAGTTGCCAGTCCCAATTATGGTTGATAAATGATGACTGCATATATTGTGCATGAATGGTTACAAGGTACCAACAGCCTGATTGCGTCATATATGAATTATTTTTCTTAACTCATGTCCTCTCACCATAGGATCTAGTAAACATGAAAACAGGATTACAGTTAATGTAACCTAAATTCATGTTGAATTGAGGAAAAAATTTAAAAAATCTAAAAAGTGTAGATAAAATCTAAAAAGTGTAGAAAATAATACATACGTTGATATTTATTGTATATGAAAAATACTGCTGACAATAGGCCTGTTGCAATTTATACTTTATCAGTTAACCAGGTTGAATAGAATTATGGCTTCTACCTCTGATTTTTCATTTTTTTAAATTTTATCTGTAATCAAATTAATTTATTACCAATTTGTTTACATTTTTATCTGTAAATGTATTAATTTACAGAAAATTTGTCTGCAATCATTTCTAACCTCATGATTCAATAGCCCTTGTTAATGCACATCTCAATTGTTAAATTAATCTAAGATTTTCCAATGTTGAACAATTATTATTTTACCTGCTAAAATTATGTAAATAATAATTACTCGTATTTTAAACTTAAGATTTGGTCCCACAAACAAATCCAATAACCCTAACTCTGGAAACCATTCTTTGTTTAGTAATGATGCTTATCTCTCCAAAAATAATTTTTATCATATGACCAACACACATGAAAGAAAGTTCCTTTTGGTAGACATCCTCTCAAGAATAACTGGAAGAATAACTATGAAATAGAAAGTGATATGCCAATCTGAGTAACATTAAGTGTCAACAATTTATAATCTTTCATTGGATTTATGGTGTTCAAAATGCTACTATTCTGCCTCCTCAAAAACTTTACCAACATTAGTACTGTTACCCGGGGTGGGCTTCAAAAATGTTAGCAACAGGTTCTATGCCCGGTTGCTGGGTGGGCGTGGCCATCATGGCCATAGCATAGTCATCCTCCTGCACCACGTGTGTGGGGGGGTGTTTTTGCCCGTCCCAGGCTCTAGAGGCTTTCCTTGCACCTCCGGGAAGGCGAAAATGGCCTCCCCATGCTCCGGAGGCCCTCTGAAGGCCAGAAACGGGCCTGCATCCACAACGGGCCGTGTGGGGACTCTTGGGAAGTGGGATTCAGGGGTTCTCCGAACTGCACAGAATCTTAGCTAGAGGTTCTCACGAACCCCTGCGAACCCCCAGCAGCCCACCCCTGCTGTTACCTCACTTTTAAATCAAAAAGTGGATTTTCTAATTGGAATAGCAGCCTATACATTTCTGAAACAGTTTCTTTTGGTTGTTTGAAATAGTAAAGTATTAAATTCTCAAAACTGGTGTAAAGGTATGTAAATGAAATTCTAATATATTTATTACTCAATAGAGAGTTACATTGATCCAGAAAAATCATGGTGGCTTGTCATCAACTTACTGCTCTATCTGTTCTTTATTTATAGGTTCCCTATTGCTGTAAAAATATTTTATTCGATGGAGGTTATATATTCTCAAAAGTTTTATTTGAGCCATACCATATTGATTAGCCTGTTCTATGGATGCTATAAAAGGAGTTTGTACATACAATTTACAATTGCCTTGTTCAGCAATTGCCTTGGCAAATGATTATTCACATTACGACAGTGATGGAAAAAGTAACTTTGTGACCAATGCCCACATTTATAACTTTGGTAGCATCTCTCTCTCTCTGTGCATGACCTGATTTTTTTCTCTGCTTCCTCCTTCAAGTATGGAGAAATTGCTTAAACAAACTTTCAAACTGCTAACTTGCAAGTTAAGAAGCTCAGCTCTGTGGCTTCCAGTGGAAAAATGGTGGTTTGAGCCATGAATAAAGAATAAATAAAATACAGACTAACAGAGTTGGAAGGGACCCTGTAGGTCATCTAGTCCATCCCCCTGCTCAAGCAGGAGACCCTGTACCATTTCTGACAAATGTCTGTTCAGTCTCTTCTTGAAAGTTTCCAGTGATGAAGCTCCCACAACTTCCAAAGGCAAGCTGTTCCATTGGTTGATTGTTCTCACTGTCAGAAAAAATTCTCCTTATTTCTAGGTTGAATCTCTCCTTGATCAGTTTCCATCCATTGTTTCTTGTCTGGCCTTCAGGTGCTTTGGAAAACAGGTTGACACCCCACCCCCACTCATCCTCTCCCTCAAATATTGGAACACTGGTATCATGTCACCCTTGGTCCTTCTCACATACCTCACACACATGAGTATATGAGCAAATATAAAAATGGCTCCCTAAACTGATTTTGGATTATATTTACTGTATAGGAGTAAAAGGCAAGATCGTTTGATAGACTTTTCCTTTCCTCTCTTCCTCACTTCATTAATTGCCTTTCATTGGTTCATTGTTGTCTTACACCACTAAACCAGTGGTTCTGCTAAATTAAAATTTGGATTCAATGTATAGGATTCAAATCCCTGTCATTCCTTAAAGTAATTATTCTCCACTCTAGAATGATCACCAAATGAGACAGGAAGAACATTTTATTTTTTTGTGGGAGTAAACTTTGCTTTGACCTTCCCTTCATTTGCTCAATTTTTGGTAGAGATTTCCTCTTCGGTTGCCCAGTGTTTGAAATTTGGTCAATCCACAGACATTTGGATCAGCATTTATGAGCATCTAATCTTTTGCTCATGGGACAGAAAGGCTGAGTGGTTGTTTCCAGGGTAATTCTTCAGCCGTTATCTTCAGCCTCCAGGATGAGTGCGCTGCTGGGTAAGCATGCGGCTAAGAGATATAAAACATATCCAATAGGAATATAGCCCCCAAATTAATTTGGACCTGATGATTTACATGGATATACAGGAGATGTAAAATTTGTGTCCATTGTAATGTGTTTTCTACTCCAAACCTGCCACCAATAAAAAAATATCAGACCTAATATGTTTTTCGAGTCATTTAGGATTTATCCCTGTTCCATTAGAATCAGGCCATTATGTTCCTTGATACAGAAAAAAAGAATAAAGGGTGCCACTGTTCATTGACTAAGTGAATTTGGGCTGAAAATTGGACTCTCTCTGCTCCTTTCACCTTATTTCAGAATATTTGAGTTTAGAAAGAAGACACTGTTTGTTGTTTCTGCTGATTTTTTGATGCTCCTGACCCTGAATCACATTGGTGAACTCTATCTACACTTCCATCATCTACGACATTCTGAGATTTCAATGATCTTAAATTTCTGGAAAATGTTACTTATGAATAATTAAGTCATCTGTGATGTCTTTTGTGTGAACAAAATGGCTCCATATTTTTTTCTTCCCCTTTTCCCTTGTCTTTCACTGCTCAATTATAAATGGTGTGTGAGAAAGACCTTGGGGGATGAGTCCCAAAGTTGCTACCTTGGGAGCAGTTAGGTAAGAGACAGTATAGCCCATTGTTCCTCAATCTTGTCAACATTAAGATGTGTGGACTTCAACTTCCAGAATTCCCCAGCCAGCATTGCCCATGTCTTCCTAGTGGTGGAGCAACAGGCTTAGAAGGGACCCTCAGAAGGTTCTTGGGCTATAAAGGTAACAATAGGAGAATTTTATTTTTAGATTTGCAAGATTCTATCAATGTACTTTTAAAAAAATAGATATAGTTTATCTGGTCATGTTTCCTGTCTGGTCTACCTGGTAAGGCTGACCTATTGTGTTGAGGCTCAAAGTATACAAACTTGCATTTAAAAGAGGAAGGGCAGTTTATGCTTTCAGTAATTATGACAACTGGACACGGAACCACTGATTGGTTCAAAATTGGGAAAGGAGTCCTGCAAGGCTGTTTACTGTCGCCATGCCTCTTTAACTTATATGCAGAGGACATCATGAGAAAGGCGGAGGTAGATGAATCAAAATTTGGAATTAAGATTGCCAGGAGAAATATCAACAACCTCAAATATGCAGATGATACCACTCTAATGGAAGAAAGGGAAGAGGAACTAAAGAGCCTCTTGATGCGGGTGAAGAAGGAGAGTGCAAAAGCTGGCTTGAAATGCAACATTAAGAAAACTAAGATCCTGGCATCTGGCCCTCTCAATTCGTGGCAAATAGATGGAGAAGAAATGGAGGTAGTGACAGATTTTATTTTTCTGGGCTCCAAGATTACCGCGGAACAGGACTGCAGCCAAGAAATTAAAAGACGCTTGCTCCTGGGGAGGAAAGCTATGGCAAATCCAGACAGCTTACTAAAAAGCAGAGACATCACCCTGCCAACAAAAGTGCGTGTAGTCAAGGCTATGGTTTTCCCAGTTGCAATGTGTGGCTGTGAAAGTTGGACCATATGAAAGGCTGAGCGCCAAAGAATGGAGGCCTTTGAACTATAGTGCTGGAGAAGACTCCTGCGAGTCCCTTGGACTGCAAGGCGATCAAACTGGTCAGTCCTAGAGGAGATCAACCCTGATTGCTCTTTAGAAGGTCAGATCCTGAAGATGAAACTCAAATACTTTGGCCACCTAATGAGAAGGAAGGACTCTGGAGAACAGCCTAATGCTGGGAAAGATTGAGGGCAAAAGAAGAATGGGATGACAGAGAACACGATGGCTGGATGGAGTCACTGAAGCAGTAGGCGTGACCTTAAATGGACACCAGAGGATGGTAGAGGACAGGAAGGCCTGGAGGAATGTTGTCCATGGGGTCGCAATGGGTCGGACACGACTTCACAACTAACAACAACAACAACAAAATTATGATAAGAAAGGTGGAACAGAAAGAGGCGAAGCTTCACTTAGCAAGGAGATTAAAAGGGGCTTCTTCATTGCTAGACTAACATTAAAGGCAGAGAAGCATGAACAAAAATAAATATGTGGTACATTCATCTCTTGGGAAGGTGATTGGAGATGGTATGCACAATTTTGTCTCTGCTTTAAATCAGGACAGTAAAGAAAGAAGGCATCACTTTTTCCTTCCACCTTGCAGCAAAGAAACCTTTTTTTCATGATGAACACTGCAAAGAAGTGGTCAAACAGTTTGACCACTGTCATTTTACCCTAGTGACAACTTGCTGGAGTGAAGGTGTAAGTTCAAAGTGTCAGCTATCCAAATCATATTACTCTTCCTCATCTAGACTTCCATTTGCTCCCTGCCCATCTCTGAACTGCATAAGGCTATCTAATGGACACTTAGACTAATTATGGCTAACCTATTATCCTAGCTTAAGCACCAATTTTATCCACCCATTAGTGACAGGAAGGATGAATTTTTATGCTTTTTGTGAGAGAAGGCATTTTGCCAGTTTTCCATTAGAACCCTTGGGATCTCATGCACTCAAACCTATTTACACATCTGGATATGAGGGACACAGTAAAGAATTTTGGCATCCAAGCAGTTTATAACAATAGTACTGAGGGTCATTTTCCATCTAAATCTCCCTGATTTCTATTCTTTTGCATATACAATATGCAAAAGATGGCATTAATTTCAAGAACTGATATATTACAAATACATAACAGATTAACAGAGTTGGAAGGGATCTTATAGGTCATCTAGTCCAGGATGAAATCCATCAGGTTCTGGAGAACCAGTAGCAGAAATTTTGAGTAGTTCGGAGAATCAGCAAATACCACCTCTGGCTGGCCCCAGAGTGGAGTGGGAATGGAGATTTTGCAATATCGTTCCCCCAGGAGTAGGGTGGGAATGGAGATTTTGCAGTATCCTTCCCCTGCCACGCCCACCAAGCCACAACACGCCCACCAAGCCACACCCACAGAACCGGTAGTAAAAAAAAATTGGATTTCACCACTGATCTAGTCCAACTCCCTGCTCAAGCAGGAGACATGTTTATGTGCAAAGTTGTAACAATGTACAGATAGTCCTTGACTTACAACAGTGGCAAGAAAGGTCGTAAAATGTGGCAAAACTCACCTAATAAATGTTTCAGTTAGCAATATAAATTTGGGGCTCAATTGTGGTCGTAAGCCGAGGACTACCTGTATTTATATCTAGTTGTGACACCCAGTAATTGAATTTTTCTGGGAAGATGATTGCTCTAGTAGGAGAGACTGTGATGGAATTTGGCAGGGATAATATATTTTAAGTTCATAGAATCTATGAAAATTCAGCATACCAGTTATAACTTCAAAAAAATAATTTAGGAAACAATCTTAAATTCCTGGGAAAGGCGATAATGCTATAGTTATTTTTTCTATAGGCAGAGACCCTTTTAATATAGCAGAGGACACATTTGTGGGCATTTGATCACTAAGCATGCCATTGTGAAAACTCAATTTTTTCCAGGTTGTTGACAAGAAAAATGACTGTTTAAGTCTATAATGTCTGTACATATTTTTGGTTTCCAGTAAAGAACTATTTATAGGTTCCATTCCATTCATTTCTTTTATGTATTGTGATTAATTTAACAACAACAGCAACAATTCCTGATAGGATCAATATTTTTATTTATTTGTTTCCATTTCTATACCGCCCTTCTCCAAATAGGACTCAGGGCGATGAACAGCCAAAGTAAAAAACAGAGCATACAAAATATTGAACACTTTCTGTTATGATCTCTATTTTTATAGAATGAAATGTGAATTTTTCAGTAATACTTACTCCTTTGTTTCCTTTCTGCCACAAACTACATTCATAATGAGTTTAATTAAGTGCAAATGAATGTTAGCCTATAATGTTACAAAAGGTTGCTATGCACCCATAAATCATAATTAAATGTTTTAGGCTAATAGTAGGAGCCATTTACAGTTAGGCTGCTTCCAACAAATGTTAATTGTTGCTTTAACTGACAAATATTCTCAATTAAAAGGCCAACAAATCTGAAACCCATTTTTAAAAACCGCTGGGGTATATACTTCTTGAACAAACAGCATGCTCTTTATTCATCAGGAGCTATTCAAAGAAGGGGAAATCCTCGATGGCAGTTTCCCTGGGTTTCAGTTGAAACCCAGGGAATAGGCTGGATTCAATGTGACACGTTGGCTGGTTACTTTGGTGAAAGGTGTTTTTTTGAATGTGCCCTGAATTGTTAAGAAAACATGACCTCTTCCAGAAGTGGTATTCAGCCGGTTCGTGCCAGTTCAGATGAACTGGTAGCTCCGACAATCAGCTGGCCCCACTCACTCACCCCTGCCCTATCCTGTCCTTTATTTCCTGCTTTCTAGCTCATCTCAATCACGTGACATAGCTGATCCCCCCCCCCTTACTGTTCTACTTACTGTTGCTGACTTGGAAGGTAAGCAGCTGAGCTTCTAAATGCTTCATTTTCAGCACAAAGCACGAGCTCACCAAACCGGTTATTAAACCGGCAGCATTCCACCACTGACCTCTTCCCAGAAAATGGTATCAACCAGATACAAAAATAATAAACAAAAGACAAAAGGATCAGACATGAAGTTTTGGATATCTGAACTTCAAGGTTTACTAATATACAAGGCAGATCCAAACATCGGACAATTAGCTAGTAGATGGTATTAAAAAGACATAATGAATTGCAACCTCTCTAAAATCTTTCGTTTTGTATGAGATGTTTTCAGCGATCATGTTCTGGTTTAATAATAAATATAGGCTTCAGGCACTCATACTCTTCAAACGTTCTTAAAAATGTTCCCAAAATTGTGTGGGTTTTCATCCTTTCAGGGAGATGATTGAAGGGCAAGATAGGCGCCTTGAAATTTATGCCTCCTAGGCTGAAAAGGCTAGGATTCTGGTAATGATATATCAACTGCCATAGTCATCTGTGAACTTTCCACTGATGTGAGAAAGCTTTAGATAAATGTGGATGGAGGTGAGGAAAATTGGAATATTTATTTATAGATCCTTTACAGACCAATTTTTGTGTTATATAATACAGTTTAATTTAATTTAATACAGTTTAATAATTTCAGTTGGGTAATACATGCTTGGGAAGGAATGCAAGGAAGTAATTGTTCTTTTATTTCCTTTACTGCATTGCTTTTTGGATGACAATAAATATTATAATAACTTTAAAGATAAGCTGTTCCTGCTTATTCCATTCTGAAACTTGCATTTTTCCAGATTTTCACCAGTTATTTGGTTGGACCAAATTTCTGGACCTATCCCCTGCTGAAAGAAAGAAAGAAAGAAAGAAAGAAAGAAAGAAAGAAAGAGAGAGAGAGAGAGGGAGGGAGGGAGGGAGGGAGGGAGGGAGGAAGGAAGGAAGGAAGGAAGGAAGGAAGGAAGGAAGGAAGGAAGGAAGGAAGGAAGAAAATTCCTCACTTTGTTACAACACCTGAATGAATAAGGGATCAGTAAACTCTTCCTTTAGAAAGTTTTGGTTGTCTAGATTGTTTACTAAAAATACCCATAGGTCAGGGGTGGGTTCTACTTACCTTTACTACCGGTTCGCAACATGGCCGCGCGCATGCGTAGAAGCTTCCTGATGATGTTGGGGTCGGTGGGTGGAGCCTCCTGCCAGTTTTACTACCGTTCTTGCGAACCGGTCCAAACCAAGGGCAACCCACCACTGTCCTATGTGTATTAGATATCGAAAAGCTGGTTGCTAGTTTTTCATTTAACATTAGCCAACTATTCCTATCGATTATTTCCTTCTCTGAATGTTTAGGGTTTTGTAATGTTGTTTTCTTAGTTTGATCAATTTAAACTAGGTCTGAGTTTAAGCAGGCCAATTTAAAAAATAAAGAAAGAAACATTTCTTATGTAAGGTACTATGAATCCTTGGGTTCTTAAATAATAAATTACAAATGTACAGATATAGAGAAGGTAACAAAAAGGGCTCACAGAGAGTTTTCATATGATGTTGCTCGCAGAAGTTTCTTCCCAATTCTATTTGCTTTTCAATCCAATTATTATCATTGGATTCCAGCTGAATGAACAAGGACTTATTTTTCAACAGTTGTTTGAAAAAACAGTAAAATGATAGGACTGAGCTTTAGCAAAGCCATTTTTTCCAGTGTAAGCATTTTGATTTTCTTGTCCTGAAATTTCAGAATTGTTCTACTTCTTTATTAAAAAGATAATTTTTCTTTTAGCTTTTGTCCAAATAATTCTGAACCACATCAGCTTGAACATGAGTAATGAGTGGATCAAGACACAATTGTTGAATGAGCCTCTTCTGTTGAGTTTATTCATATTTGTAATATATTGGATCATTCGATCATTTGTTGATTAAGCATGTCTGTGAGCCATTATTGTTACATAATAACAGTAGAAAGACTTATTCCTGACCCAGCTGTTCTTTGTTTTATCAGTACAAAAGGGACAACAATGTTCTCGAAGGAATTGAATGCATCCACACCAATCAGGGATTGAGATTAGGCTTGTATGATTTCTAAAAACTTTAGGTTCAACTCTTGAGCTCCCCAAAGAAGAGATCACAGAAATGCAATCTTATAATGTTACTGAAGAAAAAAATTATATTGAATGCATGGAAAATAATCATACTAAATGTATTTAATTTCCAGACAGATTTGGCTACTATCTCAGAGCACTTTAAAGATGAACTGATTTATTATTGTGGAATCTTTTGGGATTATAGTACACTTTACATGATACATGGATTATAGAGAAACTCTTTAATTTAGTTGATTTTTCTCTCTAACCCCTCCTATTCCATGGCGTTTGGTTTTATTCATTCCTAGTATTTAAAGGACAAGTGTGGCTTTAGACACTCACAAGCAAACACAGACACACAAAGATTTTACAACCTGATGTAAAGAATTAAGAATAATTTTAAACATGCTATTGGACTGATTGTTATCGGCATTTGTTGTCACTTTTCCACTGAAGCTTTCAAAGCATCTACCAAAGCAATCAGATGGAAACAAGATTTTAAAAGAATAATATTAAATTTGTACGCTATTTATTTCGTCAAGAGGCAATCCTAGGTGGCTTAGAGTTAATACATAGCTTCAGTGGTACTGTTCATGCACTGAATCTAATACATTAACTATAATCCTAAATCAGCAATATTA